>NW_022103903.1:9049940-9058405 GCF_000313985.2 Echinops telfairi
GGGAGGGGAAAATGAGGACCTAATGCCGGGGGCTTAAGTGGAGAGGAAATGTTTTGAGAATGATGAGGGCAATGAATGTACAAATGCACTTTACACAATTGATGCATGTATGGATTGTGATAAGAGTTGTATGAGCCCCTAATAAATGATTTAAAAAAGAAGAAGTAATTATGCATCGGGCAAAACATTCCAACCCAGTAGAACTCAAGTTCATATGTCTGATCCTAGTCCGTAAGTCCCTCTTCAGATTTACATACCCACATGCAATATTGCAAAATGCAGGAGCACAACCTCATTGGGTGTGTGGAAATATCCGCTTTTAGGCTAGATACACCTTAATCCTCAAGCTGATGTCTTTGCTTTGTAATGCTTTAACGTTTTTTTGCAGTAGGATTTTTTACTGCAATACTTTGATTTTCTTATGGACCGCTGGCCCCATGACCATTGGTTGTGGATCTAAGTACAAGGGAATCTTTGACAGCATCAATCTCTACTCCATATCCCACGAGATTATCTCTTGGTCCATTCGTGAGAATACTTATGGTATGATATTATTTTTATTTACTCAGTATGTGTTTTAAGTTTTATTTGTCCATTAACATAGTACACATTTATCAGCTGGACTGGAGAAGGAAGTGTTAACTGAATAATACTCAATGCGAATGTTTTTGGAATTCATCACCAACATCTGAATCCAACAGCATTCGTTAGTCTTCTGTCTCTTTTATTCATTGTGCAGATTTCACAACCTTATTAGGGGTGAAAATATCAGGATTTAGGCTAGACATGCCTTAATCCTCCAGTTTATATCTTTGCTTTTTAATGTTTTAAGGTTTTTGTCAGTGCAATACTTCGATTTTCTTATGGACTCCTGGCTCCATGACCATTGGCTGTGGATCTAAGTAAAATGAAATATTTGACAGCATTGATCTTTTCTCTGTCTATAAGAATATTATTTCTTGGTCCAGTTGTGAGAATATTTATTTTCTTTACACTGGTTTGAATCCATACTGAAAGCTTCAGGTTTTCATTTCCATCAGTAAGTGTGTCAAGTCCTCTTGCCTTTCAGTAAGCATTTTTTTCATCAGCATATCACAAGTTGTTAATCTTTCCTCCAGTTCAGATGCTGTAATCTTCTTTATATAATATTTTGTTTTTGTATTATTTGTTCAGCATATGGATTGAATACATACTCAATGAAAGGATACAACCCGGACATATAATTTTAATTTTATTATATTGGGGCTCTTACAATTCTTATTTATTTATTTTATTTTAAATTTTATTTTATTGGGGGCTTTTGCAACTCTTATCACAATCCATACATATATCCAGTGTGTCAAACACATTTGTACATATGTTGTCATCATCTTTTCCAAAACACTTTCTTTCTACTTGAGCCCTTGGTATCAGCTCACTTTTTATCTTTCATCCCTCCCCCACCCTCCCTCTCTCATGTCCCCTTGATAATTTATAAATTATTCTTTTTTTATTCCATGTCTTTCCTAAACCACTGTCTCCTTTCACCCACTTTTCTGCTGTCTGTTCCCCTGGGAGTGCGGGGCCATGCATTGAATATTGTGTTAAGTTCCCCCTTTCTGCCCCCACCCCCTTTTCCTTACCTTCCTTGTATCACTGCTTCCATTATTGGTTCTGGGGGAGTTATCAGTTCTGGATTTTCTGCGTTGTGATCTCTAATCTGTACCAGTACACATGTTCTGGTCTAGCCAGATTTGTAAGACAGAATTGGGGGCATGATAGTGAGGGGGGTGGGGAGGGGAAGCATTAAAGAACTAGAGGAAGTTTGTGTGTTTCATTGGTGCTATACTGCACCCTGACTGGCTCATCTCTTCCCTGTGACCCTTCTGACAGGGTGTGTCCACTTTACTACTGATGGGCTTTGGGTCTCCACTCTGCACTCCCCCTCATTCCCATTGATATGCTTTTGTTTTTGTTTGTTTTGTTGGGGTTTTTGATGCCTGATACCTGATCCCATCAAAATCTCATGATCACACAGGCTTGTGTACTTCTTCCATGTGGGCTTTGTTGCTTCTTAGCTACATGGCCACTTGTTTATCTTCAAGCCTTTAAGACCCCAGACACTATATCTTTTGATAGCCGGGCACCATCAGCTTTCTTCTCCACATTTGCTTATTCACCCGCTTTGTCTTCAGTGATCATGTCAGGGAAGGTGAACACCACAGAGTGCTGTGTTAGGAGAACAAATTCTACTTTTAATGGTTTTAAACACACACTATCCCCGTTTTTTTTTTTTTTAATTGAAACAATTGCCCCTTGATCTAAAAGAGTATATTTACTTTATAAAATGAATTTATTACCATATTCTTTCTTTTCTCTATATAAATCTTCTTATTTTGACTGAATCTAAGAGGTTAAGGCAGAGCACTATGATTAAAGAACTGACTGAACAACAGATAGCCTCTCATTATGGTGTTCATTCATATCACACCAAAAACTGAAATAAATTCCTTTAATCTAATTTTAGAAGAAAAGAATGATTTATTCCCCTGAGTTAAACTACCATCAATATTTCTTCCAGTTATCAAACAGGTACATAAAGTTTAAAAACAGCTGTTGTTTCAAAGGACATCTGTGTTATGGCAAGACTAAACATTAAGCATTTAGTAAACAATGCTATAAATATAAATGAGGCTTTTAAAGCATCAAAGGTTCTTCCTTGTCTTACCAATTGCTGTAATAAAATATATCAGACAGCAATAGCTAAAAGGAAACTCTTTAATGCATTTCAGTTGTGGTTTTTCTTATGGAACTGTAATGTATTTTAACAGCTTAGAAGAAATTAAACTCGATTTTATATACGTTGGCATTACCTTCAAATGATTAATATGCTTTGTAGCTTCATAAATAACATGTAAATAAATAGTTATATATAACATATATATGTCTATACTATAAAGGACCAAAGCACCTTATATTTGTAAGTAATATAGGTATGAGCAAAAGCTGATATTCTTATCTCTTACTATGTTGGAACTACTTGACAGAACGGAGCTTATTCACTATTGATTTTTTAATTTATAATTTACAGACTATTCACTAGGAAGTCCTGGTGACAGTGTGGACTGGTTAATTGAAAGGTGGGCAGTTGGAATTCACCAGCTATCTGCAAGAAGTTGAGGTGATTAGCCTTCATAAAGTTTTGCAGTCACAGAAATTCTGTGTAGGGTAGCTTTGGTTCAAATCTACTTTATGACTTGTTCTTTTTCCAGAGAATTACACATATTCAGAAATGTTCTGAAATTTCTGCAGAGCTAACTCCTGTTTGTAAACCCTCTCCCCCCCAAATACAAATCTCCTGAAAACCACAAAATCAACCATGGCTTTCTTATTATTTGGAGCTAACTTGAAATTCCTAAAAATATTGAAATTTTCAAACAAAGTTTTCCTGCTTTTTTTGTTTTTAAGCATTTTATTTAGACCTCTATTTTAAATCAAATATATCTCTCATTTTCGAATGACATGACCATAAAAATCCCTCCTTCTACTCCCCATTCCCTATTTTCTACTGCCATGTTATCTTTTCTCTGAAATTTGGTTGAAGAATTTTTGGTTTTTACTAATTCCTGAACCTAGTGATTGATGACATTTCACTCCACAGAAATACTCCCTGACCATAGTGACTCCTGTGGTACTGCATTTGATAGTGCTTGCTGTGCAGAGTCCCTCTACCAAGAAGAGTGGACCCATATTCAACCATTTCAGGGGGTAGTGTATGATCAAGATCTGATGATATTGAAGGAAGAAGAGTCCAAGCTTCACTGAAAGCATGAGCTAGCCAAACAGCTTTGGGAATTGACTGGATACTACTTGAAAGCTGAAGCACTAGAAGCACTAACACTCATCTATACTAAGATTTTGGAAGACAGTTACCTTGCCAACTTATTGGAAGAGATTTATATTTGTGCCAATTCCAAATAAAGGTGAACCAACAAAATGTAGAAAATATTAAAACGTGTTATTAATGTAATATGCAAGTAAAATTTTGTTGAAGATTATTCAAAGCAGTGGTTTCAGTAGTACATCAACAGTGAGCTACAAGAAATTCAATCTGGATTCAGAAGATGTTATGCCAAAAGGGATACCATTGCTGATGTCAGATGGATCTTGTCTGAAAGCAGAGAATGCCAGAAATATGTTTACTTGGGATTTTTGACTGTGCAAAATCATTCTTTTGTGTGGATAATAACAAAATATGGACAACAGTAAGAAGAATAGGAATTACAGAACACATCCTTGTGTTCATGTGGAACATGCTTATGAACCCAGAAACAGTCCTACCGGTAGAACAAGGGAACACTGCATGATTTAAAACCAGGAAAGTTAGCACATCAATGGGGATGAGGGGGAGAGCACAGTGGAGACCCAAAGCCCATCAGAAGTCAATTGGACACATCCCTGTCAGAATGGCGACAAGGAAGAGAAGAGCCAGTCAGGGTGCAATATAGCACACATGAAACATGCAACCTTCCTTTAGTTCTTTAATGACCACCACCCCCACTACCATGACCCAAACTCTATCTTAACAATCTGACTAGACCAGAACATGTGTATGTCTACAGATAAGAGCTCAAAACCCAGGGAATCCAGAACAGATAAACCCCTCAGGACCAATAAGGGGAGCAGCAATACTAGGAGGGTAAGGGTAGGGGGTGGGGGAGTAAGGAAGAACCAATCACCATGATCAACATATGGCCCCTATCCCAGGGGGAAGGACAGCAGAAAAGTGACTGAAATGAGATGGCAGTTAGTGTAAAACATAAAAAAAAATTAATACATTATCAAGGGGACATGAGAGTCGGGGGAAGGGAGGGAGGGGGAAAATGAGGAGCTGATACCAGGGGCTCAAGTAGAAAGAAAATGTTCTAAAAAAGACGATGACAACATATGTAAAATGTGTTTGACACAATGGATATATGTGTGAATTGTGGTAAGAGCTATAAGAGCCCCCAACAAATTAAAATAAAAATGCCTCGAAAATGATGATGGCAACAAATGTGCTTGACACAATGGATGGATGGATTGTGATAAGAGTTGTACGAGCCCCCCCAAAAATGATTTATTTAAAAAATAAAATAAATAAAATAAACAGGAAAGGTATCTGTCAGGGTTGTGTCCTTTGACCATACCAATTCAACCTATGTTGAGTGAACAAACTGAGGCTATATCAAGAAGAAAGCAGTATCAGGATTGATGAAAATCTTATGAACAACTTCTCATATGCAGCTGACATGATTTTGCTTACTGAACAAATGGAGAACTCTAAGCATTTGCTGATAAAATTAAGGCTGCATCCTTCAGTATGAATTGCAACTCAATGTAAAGAAAACCAAAATCTTCAACTAGACCAACAGACCGCATCATGATAAATAATAAAATATTGAATTTGTCAAAGATTTCATTTTGCTTTGATTCAAAATCAATGCTCCTGGAACAAGTAGTCATGAAATCAAGTAGCATCCTCCCCTGGACAAATCTGCTCCACAGGATATTTTGAAAGTGTTAATTAAAGAGCAAGGATGTTGCTTTGAACATTATGGTACGTCTGCCTGCAGCCATGGAACGTTCAATTGCCTCAGGTACATGTGAACATTGGACAATGAAGGAGGAAGAGCAGGAATAACTGAAGCAATTAAGTTGCGGTGTTTAAAAATATTAGAAATACCTTTGACCGCCAGGAGAACAAACAAATCTGTCTTGGAAAAAGTACAACCAGAATGTTCATTAGAAGTGAGGATGGTGCTACTTCTAACATTGTGTGGACATGCTATCAGAAGAGACCAATTATTGGAGCAGGACCTCATGAAGTTTTCAGTATGGATTACAATTGAATGTAAAGAAAACACAAATCCTCACAACTGGACCGATAGAGAAAATCATGATAAACAATGAAAAAATTGAATGTATAAGGATTTCATTTGGCTTGTATCCACAGTCAATGGTCATGGAATTAGTGGTCAAGAAATTAAATGACATACTGAATTGGGAAAATCAGGGCCTCTTTAGGGTCTTTATGAATAGCAGTGGAAAAGTTAAAAGATTAAAGAAAGATTGAGAATGTTTAGTGTTTGCTTGATTAAAAATTGGAGGAAGTTTGGGAAGAAGAAAATGAATTTGATGAATGTGATATATTCCTTCTGATTAAATGCATTAGATTATCATTGAAAAACTGGACAAATAGAGCTGAAACCCAGTTTAGTAATCAAGAATATAAGAATGTTTATTGAATTAGCCAGAAGAGATGAGATCCCCCAAGAAGTGAAAAAGGAAATGGCCCAAAATAGAAATATGGAGATATGAGAAAGATCCCAAACCACTAAGGAGATAGGCCAGATAATCTGAAAGAAAATGTAAAAAAACAATTTGCCATAAAATATTAACTGCCATCAACTTGATTTTTACTAAAAAACACTCAACTGTCTGCTTCCTTGACTTGCACCCAGCAGACCTCATGAGTTGAAGGACTGCCAGTATGTTGACTGTCTCATGGAAGTGAATTAAACTGAGCCCTCTGCACTTCTCTGTGGACTAATTAGCTGGTTATTTCTTCGTGTTATATACATCTCCATATATATAATATATGGATATATATATATATATATCATAAGGGTTCTGTTTTTTCTCTCTAGAGAACCCTGTCTAACACAATACATTTATTGTTCTCTGTAAATATTAGTGACAAAGCAGTGAAATAATGACTCAGGAAAGATGTCAGGAACAAAAACAACAATAAATATATACTTATAACACTAATTGTCAAATATCTCCTCTTGATGACATTGACACAAAATGTTCACTTAGCCACTGACTCCTTTAGTCATCCTCTTTCATGTTACAATTTCCAGCTCTCTGTAAGGTTTAACATATTTGGTGTTAACTTGAATTTATCTCCAGATTTCTCCTATTTCAAAATATCCTAATTCAATCCATATAGTCTCTTAACAAGCACCCTCTATTCGTCTTATTCTTGACAAGCCCTGAAGTATCAAGGTTTTGATCCATAAAAGAATTTGTTTTTCACCTATGCATTTTAACCTCGCAGGAATTAATTTATATTTCTACTCCTCATTGTCTTTTCCCCACAGAGTCTGCTGGTTCTTTATGTTTTAGTTACATTAGCTATTCTTTGATAACTTTTGGCAAGTACCTGTATCTCATATCTCACTCTTCAAAGCTTTAGCCTAGAAATGTCCTGAATCTCTTATTAAATTTGAGACTATGTTATGAATATATTGTCCTAATCCTTCTGGATAAATCTCCACTTTATACCTTTTTAAAATCTCCCTGTATTTTCAACTTTTCTGATAATGGGAATTTTTTCTTTATTATCAATCTCTTTCCATATTTTTAGTTTCAATGGCTATATCTCTGTCAGAATCCAGCATAGACAGAATTTGTATCAAATTTATCTCTTTCATCCAAATATTTTCCTTAACTAGCTGCATGTAAACAAATTATTTAATTTATCTCGATTCCTCTACTTAATTTTCTGCAACATAGGAATTACAATAGTACCTCTTTTATAAGGTTATTGCATTAAAGAGGTGCTATAAGTGAAGGACATATTGCAGTACTCAATATTGATGCCATTATGCACAGTTTAGCTATTTCCTTTATTTTTTAGGGTAGTTCATTTTTTAAAATCATTTTATTGCAGCTCATACAACTCTTATCACAATCCATACATACATCAATTGTGTAAAGCACACTTATTCATTTGTTGCCCTCATCATTCTCAAAATTCGCTTTCCTCTTGGGTTCCTGGAATTAGCTCCTCATTTTCCTTTTTCCCCTCCCCCTTCCTCTCTGCTCCCCCCTCCCTCATGATCCCTTAATAATTTATAAATTATTATTTTATCTTATCTTATACTGCCCGGTGTCTCCCTTCACCCACCCTTCTGTTGCCCATCCCCAAGAGAGGAGGTTATATATAGATCCTTGTGATCGATTCCCCCTTTCTGGCCCCTCCTCTTCCCTCCCGGTATTGCCACTCTCACCGCTGGTCCTGAGGGGTTCATCTGTCCTAGATTCTCTGTGTTTCCAGTTTCCATCTGTATCGCTGTGCATCCTCTGGTCTAACCAGGTTTGCAAGGTAGAATTCGGATCATGATAGTTAGGGGGAGGAAGCGTTTAAGAACTAGAGGATGGTTGTGAGTTTCATTATTGCTACATTGAACCCTGAGTGACTCATCTCTTTCCCACTACCCCTCTGCAAGGAATGTCCAGTTGTCTAGAGATAGGCATTGGGTCCCCATCACGCACTACCCTCATTCACGATGATATGGTTCCCAACCCCCACCCCGCCCCCGCTCCCGCCTTTGGTGCTTGAAACCTGGTCCCTTGGGCCCTTCATGATCACACATGTTGGTGTGCTGCTTCCATGTGGGCTTTGTTGCTTCTGGGCTAGATGGCCGCTTGTTTACTTT
>NW_022103903.1:9059066-9147772 GCF_000313985.2 Echinops telfairi
CCTGCCATTAGTTTTGAACCACTCGTTGTTCCCTCGTCCCTGTGTTGGCCAACACCTCCTCCCTTCCCTAACCTCCCACACTCTCATGTCCCTCCGGGAACATTGGTCTCTTAATTTTCTTCTCAGATTGTTTGTCCAGCCTCTCTTATCTAGGTGACCTGCAGATATATTAATATGTGCATAAATTGGGAATGGTTTTGACAGCACCAAAGTGGCACATAGGAACATGGCGACGACGGCAGCAGCACCACTGACAAGCTAACAAACAAAAGAGCCACTGACATACAAAATTTAAAAGAAGAGGAAAACAAGAAAAAAACAACAACAAATAGGCAGAAAAAAATAAAAATAAGAATAAAAAAAAGCATGCTAGTTGTTCAAGGTCTGTTTGCTGACCTTTAGGAGTGTTTTCCGGACGAGTCTGATGGGGTGCCACGTCCTGGCCCCAAAGTCCATCCTTTGTACTCCCTCGGGACCTCCTTGCTCTGCTTCCCCTGCCGCTCCATTGCACGCCCCTAGTGTTTTGCCTCAGTGTGGTGGGGTGAGCTCTGTCGCACACCCCACAGTGTCTCTGGTGCTGTCCTGTGTAGGGCCATGGGTCAGTGCAGGATGTTGCATCTCGTTGTGGGGGCAGCTATATGGTCCTCTCTGTACATTGGGCCCTCCGAGCTGGGCTATCATCCTCTGAGCTTGGTGGGCCCAGGTGTGCTCCGCTCCATTCTTCCTCCTTCCTTTGCTTCAGCTTCCTTCTGGGTGTGGTATGGTAGGTCAGTTCCTTTCTCGCATCAGACAATCTATTTCCATTTTCTGTGGTACTCCGTTCCATGGTGGGGGTCGGGCTAATTCTGGTTTAGGGCCGGCATATGGTCCAGTCTCTTTGTGGATTCCTCCGCGTGTTACGTTGCCCTCAGACCCCACCAGGACATGCCAAACCAGGAGGGTAATTCATTTTTGTTGGGGTTTTCTTTCTTGCCATTACTACCTTAATATTTCAGTTATTTCCAACACTACTCAACATCCTACTTTTAATTCACTTTATACACTATGTCATTGCTACTTCTGTTAATGCCTTTGTTTTTTGCTTTTTGCTTTTTTCCTGCAAGAACTAACTTACCTTTGTTATGTTTCTTTTTTTTTTTCTTTTCTTTTCTTTTTTAAGCAAAAGGGAATAAATTTATTGGAGCCCATACGGGAAACCCTAGAGTGGCCCTGCCTACCCTACTGTGCAGGCATGCCCAGCAAAGGGTCACACCATTTACTGCACCCCCATGTCCCAGAGGGACTCCCCTTGAGCCAAGCCCCAAAGCCCCAGGACTGGCTCAGGGTGGGGATGTGTTAAGTTTCTTATACATATGTCATAAGAGTTTCAAGTTGAGTATAGAGCTACACTCATTAAATATTTTCAATATGTTTTTAAGTATAATTAAATAAGTATTTCTTAATATAAATTTCTTTATGAAGTCCTCAGACTCAAGGTTCACTCCATAATGACTTGCTACTATTTTTAAGCACAAAGTTCTTTCTAAAATGACATGTAGCCTGACAATCTAAATAATAAGAAAGAAAGTTGATCATATGTATTGTAGCTTATATTTTATAACTAGATATTTAATAATTTTATTAAATATGAATAATTTATGAAGCAATAAATATAATAGGGAAATAAACTATGGTTTGTCTCAGCGTTTACAGATGCAAATTGTGTTTTAAGGAACAAGAAAAAGAGGGAAGGAAGGAAGAGAGGGAATAAGAGCGGGGAAAGCAATACAGAAGGGAGCGATAATGAGATTAAAATAGAAATAAGTTATTTGGATTGTTAACACCTTTATTTGGGCAAGTGAAAGGTAGTAAAATGTATTGAATAAAGCATGAAGAGACCTGAGATTTCTGTAGTTGGATTCTGTAAAAAGGTGTTCGTAACACATGAACACACCTCAAGAGGTCAGGTTTTAAATGAGCAATAAATTATCCTGAAGTTCTTAAAAACTTTTACTTTTTAATTTTGAAGATAAAAAATACATTCTTTATTGAAATACCTTTAGGCAGGCCTACAGCAAGATATACTCTATGCCAAACATATGCTTCCAGAAACTACTCAAAAGTAATAACTTAAGTCTAAGGGTTTTATTAGACTGAGGATTATTTTTGTCTCTTGTGGATAAAAAGTGAGTTAGTTTTAGGGGGAAAAAAACCCACTGCATTGCTTTCTCAACTTCTGGTTAACACGTGTTAAAGCCACAGAGTAAGGTCTTTTTGCCATCAGAGACTTCTAGGAAGGGGAGACAATCAAGTGAGCCTGGAGCTCTGGGAATTGTGAGTTCCAGTTGCCTCTTAGAACTTATCAGAGAAATGCCATGCTCAAGGAGTTATATGGGCTTTCTGCTTCTTTCTGAAGCTCTTGCTAACTTAACGATCCTTAGCCCCCTCATTCTTGGTCTCCGTTAGCTTATCTTCTTCAAGCTTTATCCTCTCAACTCTAATTAGATCACAAGCTAGCTACCTCCTTTGAAATGTTTCCTATTCTTTAGCCAGACTTCCATTATACTATTGCCTTCCTCCACCATACCAGGATGTTCACAGCCTAAATTCTCACGTTTTCTCTTTTTCTACTTCGGAGTGAGGGGAATTGACCAAAGCGGATGAATAGTAACATTTGACACAACATATTCATTATATTCCTATCCACTGAAGCTTATGAAGTAGATATCACCACCCCACATTTATGCTTGAAATAATTTAAAACCAGCATCGTTAAGCAAGTTGCTCAAGGCTGGGCAGCTAGTCAGTTGAAGAGTGATATCCAATCTACCTCCAGATGAGCTTGCCACTAGGCTTTCCTGCCTCTGCCCAGGCCTGTTGAGTCACTTCTGATTCATAGTAGAATTTCAGTGTTAGAAATTATAGTAGAATTATAATAGAAAATTATAGTAGAATTATGATAGAAAAATTATAGTAGAAAAATCAGTGTTAAAAAAACCCAATTGTTAAGGGGAGAAACTAGAAATCAAAAAGCAAACTAGATAGTCTTTGCAGCATTTTCATAAGTCCTTGAGTGGCACAAATGGTTAAGCACTACAAAGGCTGGCAGTTCAAACCCACCCAGAGGCAGCTGAGAAGGAAGGCCTGGAGGCCCGTTTCTGGAAGGTGGAAAACCCAAACCAAACTCTCTGCCACCAAGAAGATTCCAACTCAAATCAAGGTCATACACCAGGCTAGAACCACCCCATGTGGGTTTCCCAGACTGTAACCGTTTATAGGAGTAGAAAGCCTCAACTTCCTTTCTTGGACAGACTGGTAGTTTGTTACTGCTGACCTTGCGGTTAGCAGGCCAGTGTGTAATCCCTACATCACTAGGGGTCTTTTCTAGAACAATCTATGGAGCAGTTCTAGTCTTTATACACAAATAGACCATGAATCAGAGTACCCTTGACAGGAAACAACAGTCTCCTCCTATTACTATGCTGAGATAATCCATATGTTTAGTAAATACATATATACTTATGTGTGCAATACATACCACTTCTAAAAGGATTCCTTTTTGTAATTTGGTTCTAATATTAAGATGAAGGCCAAATGTCTTTTACTTTTTATTGTTATTTCTATTTTTACAAATAGTAATATGTGGACATCTGTGAGTGAACATCTGTGAATTATTACATTGGCAAATGGTACACTTCCACACTGTATGTAGCCCATGTTACTAATGATAAGATGGACAACAAGCAAACTGACCAAACAACAAACACAACACAAACAGAAGGTAGTAAACGTGGTTCATCTTAGTATGAACATATTATAAGTCAGGAACTTCCTGGTTTCATAAGAATTCTCATTAATGGGGGTGGCAGATAAGGAGCATTTGGATGCTACATGCTGAGTGGATCCTTTGTTTTACCAATCATCTTGGAACTTTAGGATTATTTGTGCCACTATTAGGGAAGCATTGCATTACTAAGCACAAGGCTGAGGTTCAAACTTGTGGTAGCAAAAGGAGGCTTTCTGTTTCTGTAAAGATTTATAGGCCGTGGAAGGCTCTAGAAGTTCACAAGTAGGAATAAACAGAATGGTAATGGGTTTTTGTTTTTATTTATTTGTGGGGGGAGGATGGATATAATATTCAGGAAAACCTTTTATTTTTCTTTTATAAGACAAACATTATTTTGGCTCTGTTATCAGTTTCTAGAAACGCTAAATTAACAGATACTCTAAGTAAAGGATGCATTTGTAATACAATTCTGAGCTACCTTGGAATATATCAACATGTACTGTTAAATTGATCCACTTTTCTAATCTTCTTTTAGCCACTACTTCTTACTCTGACCCAGGCTTTTATAAAAGCTGCTCCTTTCAATCTATCGGGAAAGAGAGAAATAAGGCTTTTTCTGATCTTTCTTTTTATTTTGTCTAACTGGAATATTCTTATTAGTTTGTTCAGACCAAGAGGATTTCTTGTATGTTCTGATATTATTAAGCTATTTAAATGTGCTAGACACGGTATTTATTTAGGAAAGTTTTTTTGTTCTGACATTAACTGAATATGTTAAATAATATTCTAGTTCTCATTTTACATTCATGGAGGCTCAAGATCAAAGGCACCCACTTGTTCGTGGATGGGGCTTGAAGGACTGAGGTCAGAGTCTAATTGAGGAAATCTTAGTCCAGATCCTACCCTCTCCTCCTTTCTGCTTTTATGCCCAATCTGCTTTTAATGCTGAAAATCTAACTTGATCTTTTAAAAGTAATTTCATGCAGCTTAATAAATATTTGTTTATGAGTAAGATTGTTAAAGGTTTTGTTTTGTTTTGGTTTTGGGTTTTTTTGACCAGGTACACTGTATTTCATTGATGATAAATACCATAG
Source organism: Echinops telfairi (assembly GCF_000313985.2). Taxonomy (NCBI): domain Eukaryota; kingdom Metazoa; phylum Chordata; class Mammalia; order Afrosoricida; family Tenrecidae; genus Echinops; species Echinops telfairi. The sequence goes on from NW_022103903.1 coordinate 9,063,927, forward strand.
TTGGGTCTGGATGTGATTCTTGAGGAGGGGATATTTTAAGTTCATTGGTACATCAAGCTGGGACAAAAACGCCCCAGCAGCCGAGAGCTCATCTCTTCCTCTATAATTTTAGTTTCATGTGCCTATTTTTTTCTAAAACATTCTATATTTTCTCCTTCATTATCATTTTTATATAAATTCTGATTAAATTTTATTTATTTGTTATCTGAACTTTCGGAATATATTTCCTGAAATTCAGTATTTTTAATTTTTCTTTTAAAATATTTTAAATATATATAAAAACCTCAAATTCACTGCCAACAACTTGATGTGGGCGACCCTACAGGACAGGGTAGAAATTTCCCCTTTGAGTTTCTGAGACTGTACCTCTTTATAAGAGTATAAAACCTTGCCTTTCTTCCACCTAAGACTTCCTGATGGTTTCAAACTGCTGAACTAACAGCTAGTAACACAATGCATAAGTGTGTGTGTGACTGTGTGTGTGTGTGTGTGTGTGCATTCCATCTTTCACAATTAAGTAAGAAAGACAGGAGAAGCTGATAATAGGTTGTATTTTTCTTTATTTTCCAATATGTCTTCAACAACTATTAGCCTGTAACTGTTGACCGAGAATAGTGATTCCAAAAGGTAGGTGATTTTCCCCCTCCGTGGGCATTTAACAATACCTGGAGACAGTTTGGTTGGGTTTTGTGTGTGTATGGGTGTGTGCATGAGGTCACTGCTGGTATTTGCTAGAGACTAGACACACCATTAAACATCCTACAATACTCAGGACAGCCTCCACAACAAAGACTTCAGCAGTTTGAAATGTGACATCACCATTGAGAAACCTCGAATAGTGAAAAGCGTTAGTACATTTGGCTGCTAAATGAAAGTAGGGAGGTTTGAGCATTCCCAGAGTCCACCTTGTAAGAAAGTATTGGCAATCTACTTCTGAAAAGTCCACCACTGAAAATCTTTTTTTTTTTCTTCTGTGTAATCCCTCATTCAATCTGGACCCGCCACAAAGACAGACAGAAAGCACGGGGACTTTTTGTTCTTTCGCATCCTAGTGCAAACCAGAACAATGGTCAATTGTCTCAGGTCTATCAGAGGATGCTCGAAACTCTTATGTTCTATTCTAATATACATGGCATCATCATGAATCACAATTACATTGATAGCAACATGTATACTTTTACTGTAGGCTTTTACATAGCATGAGAACTAGGTATTGGACTGCATATTTTTTCTTATATACAAATTATTGTGATTTGAGTGACCTTATTTTAAAGAAACCAAAATAATAAATCCTCTACTATTCTTACTACGTTTTAGTACTTTAGTAAGAAACCAGAATTATGGATTCCTCTTACCCCATAAAACATAAATAGATTGATGATGACAGTGAATCTGCAAATTTGCAGTCCCCAAATTCTCTTAATTCTTAATATTTTTACTATGCTATTGGTGTTTGCTAAAGCAAATATCCAGACTTCACTTATTCATCAAAATTTAGTTACAACCATTTATCTATCTTCATTTCCATCCCCTTTAGAAGCAGTCTTCTATCATCAAGAACAAGGTTCTGACTGCTATCAAATTGAGTTTGCTTCTTCAAATAGTTTGGGCACAATTGTCATTTAGTAGAATAAACATAGCTCCATTATCTTAATGTCTTCCTTAACAAGTCCAAGATTAGACTGCATCTCCAAAACTCCCACTGGGCAGCATTTAAGAAGTGAGCAATATTTCTGTCTGCCTAAATCAAGTAATCCCAAATGTAAGTAATTTACAGGAAGGCATCCGGGACTGTTACAGTAAACATATGGCACTGTGTCACTGGAAATCCTGTATCTCCCCACATGTTTGATCAACAGCCAGATGGAAGCTTTTATCACATTTATTTAATCTGAAATATGCAAGGTAATTACACTGGACCTTTGATTCAAGGCCTTTGTGTCTCAAGAGAAGTCAGGAAATGAGTTTGTCGGTTGCAAAGTGAAGTACTAATAACCTTGTGGGTAAAATTTACATCTACCACTGCCTAGAGTTGACTATTGCTGTGAATGACATTGTACCTCAATGAAGTGAGGTCAAAGAACTGTCCTAACCTTGGGTAAGAGGAGAAAGGGACTCAGAGAAGCCCACCATACTGCTTACTCTTTTTAGAATTTTCCAAGTAAGAAAAAATGGCACAGCAGAACTTTATTTGACATTGGGTATATAAAGCTTGATCATTTATTTGATATTGGATGGATAAAACTTGATCATTCAAATTCTACATTTTTACAAGGCTCTCAGTAGTGGAATGGTTAAAGTCTTGGCTGCTAACCAAGAGGTTGCTGGTTAGAACCAGGGCTTGGGAGAAAGTACTGGACAATCTGCTCCTGTACAATGACCTATTGCCCTTGAGTTGATGACACCTCTTATTGACCCCATGGGAAAGACTTGAACTGTCCCAGAGTTCCCAAGGCTGTACTCTTTATGGAAGCGGACTGCAGTACCTTTCTTTCACAGAGCTGCTAGTGAATTCCAGCCACAGAGCTTTCAGTTAGCAGACAAGCCCGTAGCCACTGTGCCATCCACCTTTGTCCCCACAAAGATTCCAAAAAAACCCAATAATTGTCACTGAGTCATTACCTACTGACGGCAACTCGAGTTGTTCAGCTCTCTCCATTAGGATCCCCATGAATCAGAACCAGCATGAAAGCACACAGAAGAACATATTTTACATACGTTGTAAAATTTGAATATGCAAAGCTGAACCACATTAAAAACCCATCTAGTGAGTTCTGACTAATAATGATCTTATAGGACAGAAGAGAACGACACTATAGGTTTTCTTGGGCTGCAATTTTTACAGAACCAAATTGCCTTGGCTTTCTCTTGTGTAGTAACTGGGGGACCTTCCAGTTAGCAGCCATGTGCTTCAGCCAATGACACCAACATTCTTGAGCACTGAAATAATATGTCTAGTAGATGTCGGTTATCGCTGTTCGATGGGGTAATAGAAGACTTCCATTAAGCATGATAGATTACATTAGCACTTGAGATTTGTGTTATGTAATTTCACATTTAAATTTTGAAAAAAATAACATGCATATATGTGTGTTAGTAAGATATTTCTATTGATGTATGTATTGATTGTGATAAGAATTGTCTGAACCTCTAATAAAATGATTTAAAAAAAGATATTGAGGTGGGAGGGCTTCTTTGAAGGGTTTCTTCAAGCGAAGGAAGAGTTAAAAGGTCAAGGGCAGAAAAAGAAGAAGAAGAACAAAAAAGATATTTCTACAAAATCATAGCATCCTTTATTAGACAACAAAAAAACCCCAAAATTTGAAACTATTGTTTCTCAACATATTCTCCACTTCTGAAGGTGGCGATTCCATCCCTTTTAGGCATTTCTTAAGAAATTCTGAACTCCAATTTTTACCACATCAAAGTGATAGCGTGGGCATACTCGAGGAACTCAAACTGAGTTTCTTTTAAGTGTTTTTTGAATTTGGGGAACCAAAAGAAATATGAAGGAACAAACAGGTAGCGCAAAAAACTTTCCCTGTGGAATGTTGACAGATAGCCCTTGCCGTGATCACAGGTGAGCAGGTGCATGCCTTGATTGAGAAACTTTTTTTTTTCCAGAAACTTTCCTGGACTTTTTTCTCACCAATGCATTTTTCAGTTTTGTTAAAACTTCTTCCTATGAAGACCACATGATACTCGGGTGCACACATCCACTGATCACAGAAATATGTTCGAATATATTTTGCTAGGAACAAACCTCAACGTGTATGAACTGGAAGCCTAGAAGCCAGACAGTTTGCCTGCTGCTGCTGTTGTTGGGTGTTGTTGAGTCTGCTTGGACTCGCAGTGACTCTACAGACAATAGGACAAAGTAATGTCTGGTCCTCAGCTTTCTGTCTGACACATATATTTCCTTTTTTGGGGGTGGGATTTGATTTTGTTTCCCCCTTATCCTCATTCTCTCCCCGCCCCCCAAATCCCCCCTACCCTCATGGTATCGCTACTCTTATTATTGGTCCTGGGGTGTTTATCTGTCCTAGATTCTGTGTGTCCAGAACTCATATCTGTACCAGTGTACATGCTCTGTTCTAGCCAGATTTGGGGGAGAGGAACCATTAAAGAACTAGAGGAATGTTGTGTGTTTCATCAGTGCTGTACTGCACCCTGGCTGACTCGTCCCTTCCTTGTGACCCTTCTGTGAGGGGTCCTCCAACTGTCTACAGATGGGTCTTGGGTCTCCATTCTGACACATCTCATTTGCACTGAAATGGTTGTTTGTTTTGAGTCTTCTGATGCCAGACACCCTATCCTATCGACACCTTATGATCACATGGTTGGTGTACTTCTTCCTTGTGGGCTTTGTTGCTTCCCTGCTTCATGGCTGCTGTTTAACTTCAAACCTTTAAGACCCCAGACACCATATCTTGTAATAGTCAGACACCATCAGCTTCCTTCTCCCATTAAGCACCCATTTTGTCTTTAGCGATTGTGTTGGAAAGATGAGCATCACAGAGTGCCAGGTCATAAGAATGAAGTGTTCTTGCATTGAGGGAGGACTTGAGTAGAGGCCCAATGTCCTTCTGTTACCTTAATACTTAACCTATAAATATATGTACATAGGTCCCTATTGTTATATATTAATATATTTACATAAGTACATGCCTTTGTTTGACACATATTTTCAACACCCACAAGAGAAAAATTCACAGAAACTATGACAATGTCTAATGTTTTATTGATGTTTTCAAGGAGAAAATGTAATTAAGTCTTTGAAATCCATAAAGCATGCCAGTACTAAATAAAGAAAAATAAGTTTTCCATTACTACAGAATATAAATAATTATAGTCAATTAAATCTAAATCTGAAGTGACCCAAAACATTGTATTGCTTGATCAAAAATACTAATATATATTGAAGTTGCCCTAGTTAGCTCATATGGAATATTTTATACTACTTAAAATAATACCTATAATGGCATAAAATTATCTTATCAATAATTTATCTTTTATCTTCTAACACTGAGCCAATGTGTTATAGAATACAGCTATTTTGTAGTTATCCCAAATCTTATTTGAGATGTCTTTTAAGTTTGGTGTCCTCTTTATTTCCAAAGCCATGACCCATAGGGTCAGTAGGTATGTATGCCATTATGTGTATATTGAGCATCTTTTATGTAGTGGGTGATATACTAAAATTATTCTGTGTGAGACTCCATTCCATATTCACAAATCTATAAGGTAGTTGACCAGTGACAATAGAATTTTAGAGAAAAGTAAATCAAAACGCAGTGATATAAAAGTAATTTCTTTATGCTCTCTCAATTCAAACAAGCTGAGTGGAGTTAAGGAGCCCTGATGAGGATATGAGTTAGGTGTTGGGCTGTTAACCACACGGATGGTAGTTTAAAGCCACCAGCCACTCCTCTGGAGATAAATGAGGCTGTCTGGTCCAGTAAAGATGTACAGCTTTAAAACTCTGCAAAGGGCCACTGTGAGTCAGACTCACTACACAGCAAGCAGTAGCTGTAGCTGTAGGAGTCCAGTTTAAACACTTCTTACAGTAAGAATTTTACCTGAGATTTTGATTCACTCACAGTCAATCTTATATTATAACGGCAGATAGTTTGCCCAAAATGAACATTTAAATTCTTCTTTGGTAAAAAACTATTTTAAGGATTATTCTTGTTTTTATTTCTGTTTTATACTTAACAATATCACCAAGAAAAACCTTATAGGCAGTGTAGTAGTTATAATTTTTCTCATATGCAAAATTTTAAAAAATTTTGTTTCTGTCAACAAAATGAAGAAGCAGATACTAACAATGCCAGTGCTAATGTACGTGTTGCTGTAGAAAGTGAACTTGCGAAATAATGTACTTGTCCTTGTTATTTTCCTCTGTGTATCACCTTGCAAGGAGTACTGGTAGCACAGTGGATTTTGCATAGGACGGCTAGCTATTTAAGGTCAGCAGTACAACACTACGAAGCCCTCCCCGTGCTTCTACTCCTCTGGAGTTCGTCTCTGAGCCCCACAGAGACAAGTCCACTCGGTCCTATACGGTGACTCTGAGTCGGAATCCACTCAATGGCCGCAGTTATTTGAGATTTATCTTTCAAGACAAGTTACATTCTGAGTGGATTGTGTATTCTACAGAAAAGTGCAGAGAAAGTGATTTTATTTTGGGGTAAAAAAGGGAAAGTAGGAAGCATAACAATAATTATTATGGAATTAGAAATAATCATGGTAGATATTTAATAATGTTTCCTACTGCATTTGGGTTTCAGTTACAAATTGACTGTGAAATATTTTAGATGATTTCATGATATGTATGGCCACAATTTCTATCTCGAGATTTTATTTGTCTTCTTCATGTAGATAAAGGTATGTCTCTATCACTGAAATTTTGAGATACTCAAGTATTAGGTTCCACTTTGAAAATGTTTTAAATTCCTACCTTTATGTTCACAAGACAAGGTTTAGAATATAGAGTAGAGGCATTTTAATATTGCCATTTTAAGTTTTCTTCAGTTTAGTTTAAATGGACCTGGCTAATTCATCTCAGAGCTTTCAATTAAGTATTTTAATTGTATCCTTGGCATACAAAGTGCTGTATAATAACTGTTAAAATGAAAAAGTACATTTTATGTGTAGCAAGAGTTTAGGCCCGATGCTTTCCAATGATGATTTGGACAAAATTAGACATATAATCATACTTCATAGCAACTTGTAAAAGCTGAATTATTTTATAGGCACTCTTTAATATTTAAGTCAATTCCTCCTGAATAATTTGTTACAGGCTTTGCTAGTTGAATTTTACATACTTACTTTTTTTGAATTAAAAAAATCATAGTACTTAATTCATGAAATATATAGATTTACTGCCTGACTACATTGAAAGCATTGTTATAAGTTAAGCTTAGTATGTGAGAATATAGTTGGGGTGCCATGTCTGACCTACTCTGGCTTCTGTAGGGAGAAATTCAACTCCACGTCAATTCAAGACTGATTTCTGCAGGGTAGACTTCAAATGTGTCTCTATCCCTCAATTACCTTTGCACTACCGGGGCACCATCTTGTCACTTCCACAGCACTCTACTTCTTTGTTACATTTGATAATTCCTTGCAATGGTCACACAGAATACACCAGCAGTATTCACAATTATGGTTTATTATGGAAGCTAATAATGTACAAGTTCGGATCAGAAACATTAAGGACCTAGTTTGTTTATACACAGTGCCTCTCCACAGTCATGCTTGCGGGCAAGCTTGGCTCTCTGGACCTCAGCCTTGGACTATTGGCCTTTACGCTGCTTTAGCTATAGGTTACAAAGCTCTTTGGTGTGAGTAATTATCTCTGCTAGAAAGCACTCAACTTTGCTCATTACATGTGGAGTGGAAAGCTTGCTACTCTGATGTCTGATTTACCTGCTGCTCTTTTTCCAGGTCTCCCAGTTAGAGGTAGCTGTTCTGCTGTCTCTCCATCAGGGATTACAATGAATTTTACTCCTAGCTTTCCTTTCATTAGATTCTCTGTTTCTGCTTCTGAAATGGCTCCTTTTATACCCAGAGGAATGACAAAATTGACCAACACCCCCATTGGAATTTCACAGACCTAATTTGCATGAGCCCACCCAATATTTGGTGGAATTACAAATACTAAGTAGAGAAGAATCACATTAAGTAATCATTATTCTGTACTCAGTGATTTTTAATACCTTGTATACATTATAAACTTTTTTTTTTTGTTTGTCCTGGGACTCTGGAATATATTTCGCTCTCAGAAATGTACATAGAATCACTTCTCTTTTTATAACTTGATCAATAAATCCTGATTAATTTGAGGCTATATCAGTTAATAACAAGCATTAAATATGTGACTGATATTCAGTGATGTAAGTCAACAATCTACAGTTTTGCACTAATATTTTCTCAAATGTTATATTAAAAGAGATCCCTAATGTTGGCAGAGTTTTATGTTCTTTTTGTCTCTAGTTATATAAATATGCTTGACAGACACCAGAATGCTTAGTGGTGGCCCAGCGGTGAAGTGATTACCAAACCAAAAGTCAATGGTACAAAACCATCAGCAGCTCATGGGACACAGTTGTGGAGTCTGCTTTAGACTGACAAGATCCCTAGAACTGTAAACCCCACTCGGCAGTCCCACTCTTCCTAGAAGGTCATCATCAGTTGAAATCAACTCATTGTTATAACTCACCAACAAGATCAAGAGAACAATTATCACTTCCATTTCAAATATTTGAACACTAGCATTTTTTTTCTACAAAGATAGCAGTATCTCCTGAGTCCCAGTAATTTTTATGTGAGGTGTGTGTGTGTGTGTGTGTGTGTGTGAACTTGTCAAGATTCTAGTCACCATTTATGGCTTTGTCCATTTTGAAAAAACGACCTTGTATTTATGAAGCTTATAGTTTGAGGCAGAAACTTAGGCATGTTTGACCCTTTGATGCCTTTTACACTTCACCCAACACTCCACGTGGAATCCAGCATGGCAGGAAAAGAACCTCTCTCACACGTGGCAAAGTCATTCACAAGAACCCTAGTGTTCACATGTTCTTAAGTTAACCAACTACTTTTCAGACAGATAACTTTGTATGCACTCTCTTGATGGCCCTTTTTCTCCCATGGAAATGATTTCATGGAATCTACTTTAGTAATTCAGCAATTGTCTTGGTCAAGTTTTGCTTCAAGCTTGGAATTTGGTCTATAAAGTATAATAATGAAAGCTTCAATGAAACATGTATTTAAATTAATTATTGGTGTTTGAAAATGAATTGTTGTGCTGGCAAAGAATACTGACAGTACCATGGACTGCCAAGAGAATAGACAAATATGATTTGGGAGAAGCACAGTTAGGGTATTCCTCAGAGGCAAGGATGGTGAGACTTGGCCTCATTTACTTTGGACAGGTGACCAGGAAAGACCAGTCCCTGGAGAAAGATAACATGCTTGGTAAGGTAAAGGGGCAATGAAAGAGAGGAAGTCCTTCAGTGAAATCTATTGACACAGTTAGTGCAACAATTGACTCAGACATGCGGACAATTGGGAGGATGGCACCGGGCTGTAGAGTTTTGTTTATTCTGTTGGTCACAGGGCTTCTATGAGCAGGACATGACTCGGTGGCACCTAACAGCGACATCATGAAATGATAACCAAATATTCCTCAATGGGAACATTTATACTTTTAACAAAGTGATGAGAACTACTACTGTTACCATTACCATTTATGGAGCAAGCATTATACTAAGACTATCGCGGTTAATCAGTTCTAGACCCTACCGTGATAAATGAAATGCCGCGAAGTAGGATTCCTTATTTGTAAATCAAATATTTTCGTAGGTAAAGCATAGAGGACATGAAAAAACACCCTTTAGTCACCATTACACTCGTATTACCCAATTTATTAAACGAAAAAGGGAAAATACAGTAAAACATTTTGGACGTTACAATTATCATTTATTATTTGTTATATTATTTATGGCATCTAGTTTACAGTATTACGACTTGTCACGATGCGCTTTGCTTCCTTGTTGAAAGTGAAAGTAGCCGTAGCACGGATGTTTTTTTCCTCTTTACGGATGGAGCGAACGGAAGACTCATTCAAGTCGAAATGGCGTACAACCTCCACGATTTTCTTGCCATCTTTGATCATATCCAAAAGTTTTACCTTTTCCTGCATGGTGAGCATCTTCCTCTGGCGCTTATTTTTATTGTCAGAAGGCTTAGAAGAAGCAGCTCGTTTAGGAGCCATCATAGGGCTTAGATAAAATTTCTTAAAAATCACAAACAATTACAGTACACTCTACAAAAGCAAAAATGCATCTGATACGTAGCTCCGATACGTAGCGATGCAAACAGAAGCGTGTACAGTATGAGCCAATCAGTGGCAGTAATGACAGAGCATGCGCTTTTATGCAAAAACCGCGATAGAGTGAAGCCGCGGAAGTCGAAGCGCGAAGTGGCGAGGGTTCACTGTAATCTGATTCATCCAAAAGATCTTTCAACACGTAACACTTTTATCTTTTTATATATGCTATGATGAAGACATTGAGTGGTAAACTGTTATATTGGTCATAAAGCTAGAGTATGAAAATCAAACAGGGGAAAAATATTTTTTTATTTGAACATAATTTAGTATTTGGAAAAATATTACAATTTTGGAAGCTTATGGTTTTAGTATTTATAAAATAATATTTTTTAAATTATGATTTCAGGATTTAAAATGTGCATAAAACTTTCCTACTGGTATGCGCGAGTCTCTTCTCAATGGTTTGTAGACAGGACATTTTTATATACTGAAGAATACACTTGTTTTTTTAAATTTGATTCAATAACTATTCTCAGTGGTTTTTCAAGCTTGTGTAAGTATAATTAATAAGGCTATATTATTTATTCACAAAATAATACATTTTTTTTATATTTCAATGTTATTTGTGTGACTATATTGACTATTTCATAGTATACATTCCAGAGCTGAATAGCTTTAAAGAAAAATATTTTAATGTGATTTTAATTTAATAATGAATATGATCTACCTGTCAATCATTCCTCACCATTTAAATTTTTTGGTTGTCTTCCATCCCAATATTGTCAGTTTATATACAGATAAGCACTTGCTACAGATTAAATATTTTAGAAAAGTGTAGGATTTAATAAATATAATTATTCCTAAGCATTTCTTTTATTACATTTCTAAGTATGCAAAAATAAATATCTTCCTTATCATTGCTGTTACTTGTGACAGTATACTTAAATTGATAATAATAATGTGTTTTGTTTAAGAGGAAATGTGCCTAAATCTGTTTCCAGTCTTATGCAGTATGGTATTTCGTACAATATCTCTAACCTCTATGCATGTTCAAAGTGCTTTCATTCATCTTTCTAGATTGATGCAGAAGACATTGCCAGCATAGACATATGGCAATGTCATACAGTAGTCATTTTTCTTTTTTCTTAATGGTTGTTCTCATTTATTTGTGTACGTGTGTAGACTGAGACCACTGATGTGCAAAGAGTTAGGCATTGTTGACATTGAAGGTGAAATAGTTTTTAGTCAAAAAACATGAGGCAACAGAGTAAGACCCAGAAATTTCTAGAGATCACATAAAAGGAAAAGAAATAGGGAACTGCAGAATTATTTTGTTTTTATTTTCTTATAAAATCAACATAAATCTACAAAACTGGTTTGCTTAAAATCTCCAACTTTTAAAGCTCATTCCTTCATGGATATAATATATATCACGTCCCTATTATGTGTAATGTATACGCACAGGGTTCACATAAACTGACAGTTTAACAATAACCTTTGAGGGAGGCAGGAAGCAGGTAGATATTCTCATTTCCAGACAGGGAAACAAATTCTAAGAAGGTTAAATTGAAACTGAAACTGGCTTTTACTCCCTTGCGCCAGATACTGTTTCAGTCTTTCATATTTAAAAGAAACTACTATTTAACAGGAAAAATACAGCAGATTTCATATTCCTAATGGGGAATTTAGTTGAATATTCCAAGTGCTAACTGTTCCCCCCACCCCCACCCTGCCCATCTCCAGGTTACTCAAACCAATGCACATTATTCTTCCTGTGATCACCTACATAATTGATCTCTTTCCTTTCCTTTCTATGGCCACACAGGAGTTTCTCACACATCTTCACTTTGAATGTCCTGCTAGAGGAGGCAAATCACACTTTGAGAAGGCTCAGTCCCAACAGCTGTGCTGCTCTCCTGGCTGAGTGCTCTCACTTGAGCTGTTCGGATTCTTCAGACCTAAAAAGTGTCCTTATTCTGAGCAGTCAAGGAAAGTAAAGCCTGAGTTAACCAAGAAGAAAGACCAGTGAAATAAAGGGAATTATTATAGAATCTACTTTTTTCCTCTAAAAATAATTTAATTTTTTGAAGAAAATTCTCACTAAAATCATTATTCTCAAGGGCAGAAAGACTATCTTATACAAGTATATTTTTGTTTGGTTACAACACATTTAGACATTTATAAATACAAGTTAGGGTAGCCAATCAGCATTTAATAATGGGATTTTGAATCATAAAAAAATGATCAGCAAATTTTGAGAAGGGATAATTCATGGACTCTGTAACCCAATATAAAATAATGTAGGAAAAAAATAATAAAATAAATAAATAAAATAGGGTGTAGCATGCATCAACCCTTTTCTTCAGCATCACTGGTTTTGCTTGCTGGGTATTGTACTAGAGTGTTTTATTTCTAAGCTAAACCACTTCAAAAATACAATACAGCCAGCCATCAATAAAGGGACAATCACAATAAGTACCAAAACAATAGTGATTTTAGAATTGTCAAAATGTTTCGGTAATCTGGGAGAGATGTATTGTTTTTTTTTTGCATCATCTAGAAAAAAATGTATGTTACAGTAACTATATCTTGAGAGTAAAGGCCACGGGCTGTGGTTGCTAGGGATTAAAAAATACATTATTGACAATCTGTTGTATAATTTCTAATGGACAGATTTAGAGTCCCTCAACACAGTGTTTGTCCACCACTTGTCTGTCAGTGTGTCCGTGTGGTTTACTGTGATGACTGGTGTGTTGGCATGCTGGAAGCTATATCACTAGTATTTCAAATATCAGAAGGGTCACCCAAAATAAACAAGCTCCAGTGGAGTTTCCAGAAGAACAAATAATGAAGAAGAAACAGGTTGTCCATGTAAAAGGATTTAGCCACTGCAAACTTTATGGATAGCATTGAGACATTGTCAGTTGCTGAAAATCTAATGACCAGAACAGGATCAGAGATAGTGCTGGCAGACGAGCCCCTCATGTTGGAAGACACTCAACCTATGACTGATGAAGAGTCGCTTCCTCAAAGTAGAATTGACCATCATGATGCAGATGGAGTAAAGCCTGTCAGTGTAAAGGCTTTGCGGTCTTAGTTTGCTGATGGGGCATAACTCAGAATGAGACCAAAGAGCTGCAACCATTTATTAATAATTGGAATTTGGAATGCATTCATACAAATTATGAGTCTAGGAAAATGTGAATCATCAGAACTGAAATGGAATTCATAACTGCCAATATTCTAGGAGTTAGTGTGCTGAAATGAACTAGTATCAGCAATTTTCAATCAGAAAATCATATGGCTTACTCTTCCAGGAATGACACTGTGAAGAGGAATTGCATTGCCAATGTCAAATGTCAAAAGAGACATTTAAGAACTATCTTAAAGTACAGTGTTTTCTGTGATAGGATTATATCAATCCCCACCTGAAGAAATCCAATCTATTCAATTATTATTCAAATTTAAGCACCAACCACCAAAGTTAATGATGCAGAAATTGAAGAATTTCTACCAACTTCTTCAGTCTGAAATTGATTGAACATGTAATCAAGGTGCATCAATAACAGTTGGTGATTGGAATGCAGAAGCTGGAAACAAGAACGAAGGAACAGTTGTAAAATATGGTCTTGGTGATAGAAACCAAGCTGGAGATCACATCATTGAATTTAGCAAAACCAAGAATTCTTCACAAAAAATACATTTTCACAATAACACAAATGGTGACTGTACATGGGGACTTCTCCAGACAGAATACAGAGGAATCCAACTGACTACTTCTAGGTTAAGAGATAATGAAGAAGCTCATATCAGCAGCTAAAATCAGCCCACATGCCTGCTGTGAACAGACTACTAATTCCTCATATGTAGAATCAGATTGAAGCTGAGAAAATTAAAACAAATCCATGAGAGCCAAAACACAAAAGCAGACCTTTAGTCAATCCCACCTGACTTTTCAACATCTCAAGAATACAATAAACACTGAGGACCGAAGATCTGATAAGCTGCGGACTGACATCAAGAACATCATCCATGAAGAAAACAAAAGAGAGGAAAGAAAGAAAAGATCAAAGTGACGTCAGCAGAGACTCTGACATTTGCTCTTGATTATAGAATAAATAAGCAAACATGTGAAATGATACAGTAAAAGAGTTTATCTGAAATTTTCAGAGTCTCTTGAGAAAACAAAGTCAGATATTATAATGAAATGTGCAAAGACTGAGAGTTAAGACAACCAGAAAAAAATATGCTGAGCATCTCTTAAACTGAAAGAACTCAAGAAAAATGTCAAGCCTTGAGTTACAATTTTGAAAGCTTCTAGAAGCAAGGTTCTGGATAATGCAGGAAGCACTAAAAGAATATGGAAATCAGTAGAAGAATCCATAAAGGAACTCGGGTCCATACACACAATAGAATACTATGCTTCCCTTAAAAAAATAGCAGAGAAACCTCAAAACACTTCATGACATGGTTACATTTGGAAATCTTTATGCTAAGTGAAGTTAGTTTATTTCAAAAGAACAAATTTTATATGAGTTCACAACTATAATAAACACCAAGAAGGAAGCAGAAGTCTGCTCTACATATGATCATTTCATTTGATCTCCCAAGCAGTGAAATATATAGCCTACCAAGTGCATATGAACCATATATCATCCCCTTTACGTGGACACCTTAAAAACCACTTTGACAGAGGAGACTTAACCACAGCAGGGGTCAGGTTTTCAAGATGGGGGAGAAGGAAAAGACCACTCATTTGCTGCCATGCAACATTGTATTAGGATCACTTCAAATCAACAAACACTCCTAGAAGAGTGAGAAATGAAACTTACTGGAAATTAAAGTCAACATGGAGGGCAGGGAGGAGAGTCATGTCTGCCTTGTAAAAGGTGATTACATAATTAATGGTTGGTAAACTAGGAAGAGAACTCACCCATTGGGGAAAAAAGGTTTAACAATACTTATATAGAACCTAAGGGCAGAATATGCCCAGTAATGTGTTCCTAATTGGACACTCTTTACCTAGTTTCTGTACCACCTGTGGTGACCGAGGTCATGTGTTCTACTTCTGAGACTTTAGACTCTGTCTTTTCCAACAGCTCAACAGCCTTCATAGACTACACCAGAAGGATTCAGTGTGGAAATCCCACTCAGTAGACTGGGCTTTACCTAAACTCACAGCTCATGGAATTGACATACTCCCGTGGAGATACTAATGTGAAAACAAGCAGATGAGTGCTGTCCCAAGGTTATGGAATTAGTGGTGATTGGACTTTGGTTCAGATCCCATGTTTTGAGGGTATCCAATGAATGGCCACCTGGGATGACCATATATTTACTATTTTAATGCCCTCCTTGCTTGCTCAGGGCATGTATTAGTCTTGAAGGCATGTTTCTTCCTTTGTTGATAAATGTTATGGAAACTTATTGTATCACCAAGCAAATTGTGAACACTCGGGTTTTCAGAGGGAGATGAATGACAGTCTAAGTCTAAAATCCATTCACAATGTGGCAACATTGATTAAATCTCTGGTGAATACGCTCTGATCATAGTTGAGGGATATAAAAAGTCTTGATATCAGGTAGAGAGCATTTTAAAGTCTATTATGGCAGGTGTAGTTAGGTAAAAAGTAATATTTTATTATTTGATCTTCATTTTGGCCCATTTTAAAATTGTTTTAGTTTTTAATATTTTCTTTTTCCTTGATTGAGTTTCCTGTTTGTCTAGTCATTGTTGTTATTGTTTTATTTGCTTTGTTTTATTATTGTGTTTTATTTTGTATGACTTTCTGTATATGAAATCCAGGATAGATCAATCTATAGAAACAGTAACTAGCTAGGGGATTAGCAGGGGAGGGTGGGATGCAAGGGGGAGCTAACGACATGGAGTATGAGAAGAAAATGGTCTGCAGTTCTTTGTGGTGATGGTTGCACAAATCTCCTTAATATTATTGAATAATTAAATTATATGATATGTGAAGTATATGCCAATAAAACTATAAATAATATGGAAAGAATAAACATAGTTACTGTACCCCAAAGAAAGAACTGCATTCAAACATCTCAAGAGGTAGCATATGAGCAAGTACCAAGGGTATTGAAGGAAGAAGTTCAAGCTGCACTGAAAGAACCAAAAACAAGGATCCATGAATTGATGGAATACAACTGATATGTTTCAACAAGCTGCTGAAGAACTGAAAACACTCACTTATTTATTCCAAGAAATTTGGAAGACAGCTACTTCTCCAACTGACTGGAAGAGATCCATATTTGTAACTAATCCAAAGAAAGGCGACCCAGCAGACTGTTCAAATTATAGAACCATTGATATCAACTGCTGAATGAAAGTAGAGAATACCAAGAATTTATTTACTTGTATTTAATTGACTATGCAGCCATTTCACTATATGGACCATAACAAACTATTTATAGCCTTCAGAAAAATGGCCATTTCATAATGCATTATTGTGCTCATTCAAAACTTGCACATGAATCAAGAGGCAATTGTGCAAACAGAACCAGGGAATATTGCATGGTTTCAAATCAGGAAAGGTGTGCATCAGGGTTTTATCCTCTTACCATTCTCATTCAATTTGTAAGCTTGGCAAACAATCCAAGAATCTGGGTTATATGAAGATAAATGCAGCATCAGGATTGGAGGATGATTTATTAATAATCTATTATAGGCAGATGACACTTTTCTTGATGAAAGTGAGGAGATCTTGAAGTACTTGCTGATGAAGATGAAGGACAATAGACTTCAGTATGGATTACAACTCATCATAAATTAAAAACAACAACAATAAAATATCCATGGCTGGACCAGTAGGTAACATCATGACAAACAGAGAAAATATTAGCATTGTCAAGGATTTAATCTTCCTTGGTCCACAATCAGTGTTCATGGAAGCATCAGTTAAGAGATCAAAGGGAAGATTATATTGGGTAAATCTGCTGCACAAGACCTCTAGGAAGTGTAGAAAAAGCAAGGATGTCACTTTGAGTACTATGATGGACCTCACCCAAGCCATGGTATTTTCAATTTCCTCCTATGCATGTGCAACTTGACAATTGAAAATGGAAGAGAAAAGAAGAACCAATACTTTGACATGGTAGTGCTGGTGAACAATATCGAAAGTATTATGGACTACCCAAAAACAGATCTGTCTTGGAGGAAATGAATGTTCTCTGGTGGCAAGGATGGCTTAGCCTCACATGTACTTTGGACATGTTATCAGGAGAGGTCAGTCCCTGAACAAGGACATCGAGCTTGAAAAAGTGAATGGACATCTTTAAAGAAGACCCTTAATGAGATGGATTGGCACAGTGGCTGTAACAATATACTAACGCATCAGAACAATTGGGAGGATGGAACAAGACCAGGCAGTGTCAAGTCTTGTTGTGCAAAGGGTTGCTATGATTTGCAATGGACTCAACTTCACCGAAACCAAGCATAGTGTTTCCAGTTCAACTTATGTGTAAATCATTACACAGACATAAAGAGAAACAGTTTTTCTGTGCTTAGTTTTTTATTCCTTAGAGGTTTTCCCAGATACAGTGATTCTACATAAATTTAAATACTAATAGTTGACCCTTGAGTGAATGTAATGATGTATTTCTCTCTAGAGATATGCCTCTCTATAAATTACATATAACTAGTTACAAAGTTTTATTATAGTAGCACTCTTTTTGAAACAATATACTATTTCAGGAAGAAAAAAAATACCCCCTTTAGTACATAAAAGTAAATAATATTTCATGTCAATGCCTAATTATTGAAAACATTAATTAAGTACACATCTGGATGAGTCATTTTATTCCTTATTTTTCAGTGCAGCATTATTACTATTAAATAAATAAATATCTTGAAAAGTTAGTGATACATTGCTCAGCACAACCAATTGCTCTCTAGCTATCCATGTTTTCTCTGGAATTCAGCATGTTTAACATTTCCAATTGACTCAGTCACTTTACTTGTCTTTAAGAACTGTGTCGAAATGCTGTCGCAGCCTCAAATGTAAGAAACAGCTTCCGTCTTCGAGGAAAGTTATGCCTTTGGGTAAGATAAACCTAAAGCAAGTGGGTTAACGCTCAAGGAAAAGTGAATTAAACAACTCAGAGATAGTTGACATAGAAAGCCTGAACCTTGTTGTTTGGATTTTGAGAAAAACAAGGAAGGAGGACAAATTTAGAACTGAAGAAACAGCACTGCCAAGAGATCATTCAGTGTGACTGAACATTGAAATTGCTCAGCATGCTAGAAAAAGAGGAAATACAATTAAGTGAAAACGTAGACCTCTAGGTAATGCCTCAACTAGCTCTTATTTTCAAAATAGGAATCACTTGAGCTATCTAAAGTAATTATTTTCATATTTATTTTTAATAAATGAAGGAAATTGCTCCCAAACCTACTTAGACAAGATGTCCTACAGTATATCAATTTTTTATATAAAAAGTTCTGAGTCAACACTTTACATTAAATAAAATTACATATTTATAACATAAATATTTAGTAAGTTATTCTCTCATATATTCCTCACATGTCAGCCTACAATAGATCCTTTTTCATCCAATATCACATTATGGAAATATTCCTCAATTAATATTTTTCTGATCTCTCAACTGGTTTGATTTTTACAGTGTTTCTCAGTTACATAAAATAAAATACAACTTATAAAATAATATTTTAAGACATTAAAACAAATTAACATACTTTTCAATATAGCCTGTTATGTTTTTCCACTTTTTACATAAAATTATGTAAAAAGTGGCACTTAGTCTTTACCAGACATTTTATTAAGGTCTTTATATCAAGTAATATTTAATCTTTGTGACAGCCCTAGGAAATAGGAAGCATTATCTCTTATCTCATAAAGATGAGGATGAAAAATGTGCACAAAGTCACACAGTGAATACAAAGTGGTTTGAAAATTGGTATGAAAATGTTTAAATCCAGGATTTGTCTGTAGTGCTTTCCACTTGAAAACATTTGCTGAAATTTCTGGTTTGTTTACCACATTCCTTCTTTCTACAGAAAACAACCATAGTTTCATCCCAAGAAGGAATCTGTCTGATACTGTTGATGTATGAAACATTCATGTGTAATTATATAGATGGCAATAGTTTGTGGAGTAACTCAAAATAGCACCTAATATTAAGCAGAGCTCAGTTAATAGTAGTATACTAAAATAGAGTTTGAAATGTGTAGTCTTGGGGGCAGTTTTAGCTTTACAGTATTATCTCGTATGATTATGGATAACCAAATGTGCTAGTTATACAATCGCTCATCAATTTGAGGATTAAGAGTTTAGGGGTGGAGTCTAGGTTGTCAATCAGATCATAGCCAACAAGGCCTCTGTGTGGGCATGGCCTTCCTCTAAGGATTCTGGGAATTCCTGTATTTCTTCCTTGGAGGCAGCAGACACATTCTCTCTCAGCTCAGTCCCTAAGAGACGCTCTACTGACAAGGCATTTGACACTACACTGATAGACCCCATGCCCTGGGAACTGGAGATGCCACATGGAAACCCCTGACAGTGCTGACATGCTTACACTGTCACTGAATCCACAAGACTTTCCACCACTGCCCTGTGATCATACCGCATTTGACGTCATTGCATGTGTTTCGTGAGTCTGAAGAGGACTTTATAGATAGGTATAGGACATGTGGGCTAATATAAGACTTATGGACTTGATCTAGACTGGGATATTTTCTCAGTATTCAATTGCGCTTGTATATAAAGCTCTTTGTTATACGCATTATGGTACCTTAGGAGTGGGGAACTAAAGAAACGAATTGTGAATATGGAGAATGGATGTTTGACTTCTGCCATTAAGGTAGTGTTTCTTCTTGGGCTAGCCAGAGGTCAGATATGTCCATGCAGTTTACTGGTTTGTTTTCTGGAAGGAATACGGGAAGTTAAAATTTTGATTATTTTGATTAGTTGTGGTCTTTGGTTACTCCTGTGTGAAATGGCAAAAATGAATATGATTAATGTATATTTTGAACTCAGGGGACAAAATCGCCATTTGAATTTCTCAGAAACCATACTGCTTCAGGAAAATAGCATACAGAAGTTCAAGATGGCTGACAGAAGGCCTGGACCCGGCTTGATATTGTCAGAGAACTAATCCCGTACTTGTGTATCAATAGAATACTTTAGAGAAGGATTAAGATAAGCTAAATAAAGATTGAACTTGACTGTTTTAAGATTGAATTTAGTGTCTGATTCTACTTTCTTTATACTGATTTCTTCTGTTTATTATTGTGGATATAAGGGCTTATAGAAATAATTATTGGGATGCATGAAAATAAAGAGCTAGTAAGCCCACTGGCCTTGAGCCATTAAAATGCAATATTTAAATGGGTTTAGGACATGCCTGAAAAGAAGACTCTGAAAAGATAAGCCCCACCCAGTGCTTTGGAATACTCAAGTCATTTGCATTCCAAAAGACTTGCCTAAGGGGCCCTTGTTGACAGATTGAAGGAAAAAAAGGAACTCTTTGGATATATGAATTTTGAACTTTTTTTTTTTTTGGTCAGAAACTAGAAACAATCTGGAACCATGAAGAAAACTCATCTCTAGGACAGTACATTAAAGGAAGCCTGTGGGCAAGCGGAAATGCTTGCTTGTTGCGTGGAAGTGGGAGAAATGCAGCAATGAAGAGATGGGTTGAGTCTGGCCACTGACACCTGTGGACATGGTTTACAGGAACTAGAGCAGAAGATGAGAGCAGGTTTACTGGTCTGAAGTTCATGACCTAGTACAAGGGGGCTAGGCTTGTTGAGAATTTGTGATGGGGCCCTGGTATAAAGGCAAGGCGACCAATGGGCACCCATGTGAGAGAGCCCACATTGGGTTAATCAAAACCCAACCAGATAAAGAGATGATTTTTGAGCCTGGGAACTGGTGCATATTGCTGCAGACTTTATGGATGGCTTGTCCTGATTTGACTTTGCTTATGGATGTGGACTTCACAAGTTTCCAAATGGAATGAAGATTGTTCATGTCAAAGAATATGATTGTCTCCTCAGAGCACTGTGTTGATGTAAGTATAGAAATTGGATACCCAAAATTAGGGGGATAAAGGCATGAAATGGTTGGTTCAAAATTTTTCATAGGTGAGGGAATGGGATTATAAGATTAAGGTATAAGTGTTACTTAACTGCAGTTGTTAGGCGTAGAATATTTTTGTTTTGTTCATTTATAGACTGCTATGTTTAAATGAGGTGGCACATATTTAATTGTACACATTTTAGTTTTATCCTGTTAGGTACTGATATGATTTTATTATTGTTTGTTTGAAAATTATATATGGCTAAAGAGTTATGTGAAAGTGTCAAATTGATAAGGGGTGGTCTGTGGTAGTTATATAATCAATTGTCAATTTGAAGATTGAGTTTAGTAGGGGAGTCTAGGTTGTCAATCAGATCATAGTCAATGAGGTCTTCCCCTGAGGATTCTGGAATTCCTGTATTTCCTCCTTGGAGGCGGCAGGCATGGTCTCTCCCTGCTCACTCTCTGAGAGATGCTCTAGTGACAAGACACTTGGCACTACACTAACAGAACCCATGCCCTGGGAACTGGAGGAGCCACGTGGAGACCTTTACCAGTGCTGAGATGCTTACACTGTCACTGGATCCACAAGACTTTCCACCCACTGGCCTGTGGTTGTGCTGCATTTGGCACCATTGCATGTGTTGCATGAGTCTCAAGAAAACTTTACAGATTGGTATCAGACATATGGGGTAATATCCGACTTATGGCCTTGATCTGGACTTGGCTGGGATGTTTTCTCAATATTCTTAATACTCAATTGCTCTTGTATATAAACTTCTTTCTTATAAATACATGAGTGTCAATGGATTTGTTTCTCTAGTCTACCCAGATTAACACACCAAGAATCCCCCAAATTCTTTTTCTGTTGCTTTACCTTTTCACATAATTTAAATGAGATTGCTTGAAATGAAAGATTGTACTACATTTTTTAATCAGAAGTTGTACTTTTCAGTCTTAAATAGTGACAAGAAATGCTAAATAACATTTGACTTTTATGTAGAGAGAAACAAAACTGACATTTGTCTGTGCTTTTTTTTTTCCTGAATAGTGATAATCCCAGTTTATACATTTACTGTCCTGAGTGTAATTTTGTAAACTTTGAAGCATTTTATTATTGGTCTGAAATTTCTGCAGGAATTTTCCACTCATTACTTGACATCATAAACTCCAAAGTAGATATAGCTCATATAAAGCATGGTGAAGAGGTTTTTTATGTATTCCACACCATATCTGGTTAAATTAATTATATTCTACACTTAACTCAATGAACTATTCCACTTCCAAGACTCTTATGGTTATTACTGCACAACTAGATTTAAGACTTCTTGTTGCTGTTAGGTGCTGTCTAGTTGGTTGCAATTCGTAGCAACCTAATACGTAATTGAAGGGGAAAAAACACACACTGCCTATTCATGAATCATCCTTCATGATGTTGTTAACTCTGAGCTCATTGTTGCAGTTGTTAGTGCATGTTATTGAGGTTTTCTTCTTTTAGCCTGACCCACTACTTTTTCAAAAAGATATCCTTTTCCAGAGACTGGAGTCGCTGTATATCATGTCTAAAGTTTGGAAGAGTAAGTCTTTATTTTTTAAATCATTTTATTGGGGGCTCTTAACAGCTTATGACATTCCATACATCAATTGTATCAAGCATATTTGTACATATGTTGCCCTCATCATTTCCAAAACATTTCATCATACCAAACTTGGGCCCATGATATAAGCTCTTCTTTTTTCCTCTCGCTCCATACCCTCCCACCCTCGCGAACACTTGAATATTATTATTATTTTGTATCTTGCACTGCCTGGTGTCTCCCTTCACTCACATTTCTGTTATTCATCCCCTTGTGCTTGGGGCTAGATAGCCAACCAATGGTAAGGGAGAGTAAGTCTTATCCTCTGTCTTCTCCCGAGTATTCCAGCCGCACTTCTTCCAAGACAGATTTGTTTGTTCTTCTGTTAATGCATGGCACTGTCAGTATTTAAATTCACCACTCTGCTGTCTTTCCAATTCCTTGCCCAGCTTTCATATGTCTCACATGCGTATGAAACAGTTGAGGATGTTATGGCTTTGGTCAGGCTTACCTTAGTCCTCAGAGGGACATCATTTCACCTTCACGCTTTAAGGAGTTCTTGTGCAGAAGATTTTTCTAACGTAATAAATTGCTATTTTTTAGTAAGCAGTTTGATTGGGATGTAACCAAATGTCATACAATTCGGTTGTTTAATTTCTTGAGTGCTGTTTGTGTAAGTATTGATTGTGGATCTAAGTTAAATGAAACCTTTGTAAGCTTCAGACTTTTCAATCTTAACAATACTTATTAATACAGTTTGAAGATTTTAATTTTCTTTCATTGTGTTCCGATCCATATTAAAGACTGCATCCTTTGGTTTTCATCAGCAAATGCTTAAAGGCCTTGTCAGTTTTGGGAAGCAAGGTTGTGTCATCTACAGTTAGCATGTTGTTAATAAACCTTCCTCCAATGTTGATCCCACCTTCTTCTTAATATAAACTAGATTCTTGAGTTATTTGCCTAGCATATAGATTAAATAAGTATAATGAAAGGACACAATCCTGACACATTTTTTTCCTGATTTTAAACTATACAGTATCCTTGTTATGTGTGAAAAACTGCCTCTTGATCTATGTATAGTTTCTATACATAGAAGCACAATTAAATGTTTTGAAATTTCTATTTTCTGCAATATTATTTCTAATTTTTCACTATCACAAATCTGAATACCTTTGCATACTCAATAAAGCAAACCTAGACTCTCTTCTTATACACTCTGTTTTCAGCCATGATCCCTATGAAATCACCACTGTTTGTTCTCTGACCCCCTTCTCTGAATCTGATTGCAGTTCTGGCAGCTCGCTGTCAATGTTCTGCTAAAACGACTTTTGAATTATTTTCAACAAAATTTACTTGCATCTTTTATTAATAATATCATTTGTAACTTTCCACAAACTGCTGGTTAGTCTTTCTTTGGAATGGACATAAATATGACTTGCTTTTAGTTGGTTAGCATAGTCCAGTGCTGTATAAGCTTGTTGGAAAAAAAAATACAATTGGTTTTCTGTCAATTCCTGAAGCCTTGTTTCTGGGTAATGCCTTTGTTGTAGTGTGAACATCTTCAATGCCATAGTGTTTGGTCATACACTGCATTTTGAAATAGTTGAACATCTACTAATTGCTTTTGGTACAGAGGTTCTGTGTATTCCTTCCATTGTTCTTTGATGCTTCTTGCATAGTTCAAAACTATGCCTCTAGAATCCTTCAATATTTCAACTTTAGGCTTGAATTTTTTAATTCATTTCTTCTAGCCTCGGATATTCAGAGTATAATCTTCCTTTTTGACTTTCTAACTCCAGCTCTTTGCAAATTTCATTAAAATACTTTGTTTTGTTTAGCTGCTCTTCACATTTTTATGTTTAGATCTTTCACTTCATCATGTTTTCTATTCACGGTAGCTACTCTATACTTAAAAGTAAATTTTGGAATATCTCATGTCCCTTGGGCATGCTATCAGGAGAGACCTGGAAAAGAACGTAACACGTGGTAAAGTACAGAGTGTGTGACAATGAGAAGGAGCCTCAGAAAGATGGACGGTCATAGGGGCTAGTGCAAGGGGCACAAAGGTCGCAAGGATGTGGAGTTCTGTTGTGCATGGGGTCGGTGGGAGTGGAGGGTCAATGGGAGTGGAGGGTCGATGAGAGAGGAGGAGGCAACAGGATGACAACTAAGGACAACAGTGTACTTCAAATTTGTTTTTCACTCTTCGAAATATCAAGAATCATTGGCATTGAATCTTATTATTTGACCCAGTTTGGGAATCTTTAATTAAAACTCAAATAACTCTAAATGCTACACTCAGAACTTTAAAATTTTACAATATTTAAGTAAGAGACATTACTAACTTATTGCCCAGACTACTGGAATTTACTCACTTCTGTGGTACCAGTTAATTTCAGCAAATCAGGAAAGACAAGTCTCTGGAGAAGGATATCTTTGATAGGGGGATATATTTGGTAATATATAGGGTCAGTTAAAAAGAGGAAGAGCTGACACAAGATATATTTTCACTGTAGCTCCACCAGTAAGCTCAAACTTAACAATAATTGTGAAAGATGCAGGAATTTTTTATTTGATATCTTTTTAAAGATCATTTTATTGGGGGCTCTCACAGTTCTTATAACAATCCACACATCAATTGTTATCAAGCATACTTGTACATATGTTGCCATCATTATTTTCTAAACATTTACATTCTATTTGAGCTCTTGGTATTAGCTCTTCTTTTTACTCTGCTTCCCCCCTCCCACCCTTGTAACCCCTTGATAAATTATAAATTATTATTATTTTCATATCTTACACTGATTGCTGTCTTCCTTCCCCTGCGGTTTCTTACCACCTCCTCTCACCACCTTCCCCCTACCCTCCTGGGATCACTGCTCCCATTTCTGTTTCAAGGGGTTTATCTGGATTCTGTATGTCCTGAGCTCTTCTCTGTACCTGGGTACATGCTCCACATTAGCCCACAATGAAAGGCAGGATTGGGGTCGGGTGTGAGGTGTGGGGAGGGAAGTGGGGAGGAAGTCTCAAGGAACCAGAGAAATATTGTGTGTTTCATCACTGCTATACTTCACCCTGGTTGACTCATCCATTCCTTGAAAACCTTCTGTGAGGGGATGTCCCGTTGTCTACAGATGGGTTTGGGGTCTCTGCTCTGATCCTCCTCATTCTCAACAATATGTTTTTTGGTGTTTTTGTTTGTTTGGGGTCTTCTGATGCCTGTTACCTGATCCCATCAGCTAATGTGCATCTTCCTTGTAGACTTTTTGCTTCTCTGCTAGATGGCCGCTTGTTTTAGTTCAAGCCTTTAAGACCCCAGATGCTATATCTTTTGATAGCCAGGTACCATCAGCTTTCTTCACCACATTTGCTTGTGCACCTATTTTGTCTTCAGTGATCATGCCAGCAGGGTGAGCATCACAGAATACCAGGTTGTTAAAATAAAATATTCTTGTGTTGAGGGAGGGCTTAAGCAAAGTCCATCTGCTTCCCTAATGTATTGCCATATGAATATATGTACCTATGCCAATCCTCTATTTTTATGAATAAATATGTTTACATAAGTATGTGCTGGACATTTTTAAAAACTATATTCTCAGAGTGTCACTTGGAGGAGGAACCAAGTTGTTGGTAGTTGTCATTAAGGTGATACCATGGACAATAGAACAGAACATTGCCCAGTCCTGCAACATCCTCACAAATGTCCTCATGTTCTAGCATATTTCTATATATACTAGAATATACACTATATGTCCTCATGTTCTAGTATATCTCATGTTCTCGGTGCAGCAGCCACTGGGTCAATCCATCTCCCTGAGGGCCTTCCACCCTTTCTGAGGCCCTCTACTTTGTCAAGCATGATGCCCTCTCCAGGGACTGGTCTCTCCTGAACAAAATAATTAATATGAAATCTTAAAATCATACTATTCTTGCCTTTAAGGAACATTCTGGTAGGTATGCGGGTATATTTGTAGGTTCTTTTGGCAACTCAGGGCCCTTCCACTGTTTTTCATCAGCTCCATAATTCAAATACATCGATTCTTCTTCAATCTCCCTTCATCAATATTCAACTTTGGTTTTCTTTACATTGAGTTGCAATCCATACTGAAGGCTGCAATACTTGATGTTCATCAGCCAGTGCGTCACGTTCTCCTACTTAGGTAGCGAGGTTGTGGCATCTGTATATTGTAGGTTGTTAATAAGCCTTCCTCCAAACCTGAAACCTCCATTTTCTTCATATAAGACAGCTTCTCTGAGTCTTTGCTCTGCATACAGATTTAGTAAGTGTTGTAAGAAGATACAACCTGACACACATCTTTCCTGGTTTCAACCATGCACTATTTCCTTGCTCTGTTAGAAAATTGCCTCTTGATGCATGGTCTGCAGGAGCAAAATGAAGTGCTCTCTAACTCACATTCTTCTCAAAGCTATCCATAGTTTGTTATGATCCACAAAGGCAAATGACTTTACATGGGCACTGAAACACAAGTAAACATCTTTTTGATTGCAGGGACAGTGAATTATTTAATGGGACTGTTTTAACCAAAGTTTCTAACTGCCATCAAACAACCTACCCCTGCTTGGGTCTTATAAGAAGGTATAGGAAGATACTGATAGGATTCATCTGTGAGTAACTGCAATCAGGTTGCCCTGGAATACCATCTTGCTGTGCATGAAATGAGCACTCTCAGAAAGAGCAGGGGGATGTGGAGCACATCCTCTGGACCCAAGATGCCTGTGCTTGCCTTTCCCAACCCAGGGAGCAAGAAAAATGAGTGCCTTTGTGTAGCAGGCTGACTGAGCACTTAATTGGGTACATTGGACTTGCTGAGCCATGAAAGTGGACTGAGGCCTACTAAAGTGGGGTGACTTTGGGCACTTAATTACTCACCTATGGAGCATAAAGTGAATGCCTTCAAATTGTGGCTTCTAGCCAAGTTGTAGGCTCTTTGGGCATTTGTTAATAGGCTTTATGGAACTTTCTTTCATATCCTAATAAAAAACTCAACCCTGAGCATTTCTCATTGGCATTATAATTTGTAAATATCCTTAATAAAATCACTAACCTGATATTTTATGTGTGAGCTCTTTGTAGCTACTGCACTGGTTATTGGAAACTGGAGCGGCAAAACAAAGAACATTAATTAAGACAGCTCACTAGTATTCTCTTTCAGTCAAGATCCATCTGACATCAGCAATGACAGTACTTTTTCCATTTCCTCTTCTGAATTCGGCCTGAATCTCTGGCAGCTTCTTATCAATGAGGCCACCAATGTTGGATGATCTTCAGAAAATTTTACTTGCACATCATATCAATAATAATTTTCAATAATTTGAACATCTTGTTGGGTCACTTTTCTCTGTAATAGGTATAAATATGGATCTCACCAGTCAATTAGCCAAGAAGCTGTCTTCCAAATTTCCTGGCATGGACAAGGAAGTGCTTCCAGTGCTTCACTAGTCTGTTGAAACATTTCTATTGGTAGTCCATCAATTCTTAACGCCTTGATTTTGCTAATGCTTTCAAGGCAGCTAGCACTATACCCATCGATACCACTAGTTCTTGCTCATGTGCTACCTCCAGAAATATTGGAATGTTGGCTAATTTTTGTTGGTACAGTGATTCTTATGCTTTCCATCTTCTTTGGATTCTTCCTGCATGATTCAATATTTTGTCCATAGAATATTTAAATATTATAACTGGAGGCTTGAATTTTTTCCTACAGCTCTTTCACATTAAGATATGTTCTTCCTTTTTGGTTTTTGCACATTTTATTAAAATTTTTTATTTGTATTCCAAGGTGATTTTTAAAAATTTTCTATTCGACTCATTGACTTCATCATTTCTTCCATGTGTTTGAATTACTCTGTGATTTAGAGTATATTTCAGAGTCTTTTCTGACAATTACCTAGAGATTTCCTTTTCTCCTGTCCTTTTAATGATCTTATGCTTCTTCAAGAATGACATTCTTGATATCATTCTACAGCTCATCAGGTTTTCTGCAGTTTTCAAGGCATCAAATCTGTCCTTGAGATGCCCTAGACATTCAAGTGGAGTATATGCAAGATCTTATTTTGGTTCTTGTGGACTTTACTTATTTATTTTTTGCCTTCAACCTGAACTTATACATAAGCAATTGGTAGTTTATTCCACAATAAGCCCCTGGTCTGATTATAGCTGCTGATATTGAGCTTCTCCATTGTTTCTTACTGAAAATGTAGGCAATTTGATTTCTGTGAAATCCATCTGGGGAAGTCCACATGTATAGTTCTTGTTTGTGTTGTTGAAAAATAGCGTTTGAAATAAAGAAACCATTGGTTTTGCAAAATTCTTCCATGATATCTCCAGCTTCATTTTTCTTTCAGCAAGACCATATTTTCCAAATACTTTTGCTTTCTCTTTGTTTTTTCAGCTTTTGAATTCCCACAGGCAATAATAGTTATTGTATCTTGGTTGCATGTTTGGTCAATTTGAAACGGAAGAAGTTGGTAGGATCTGAAATTTCTGCATCACTCACTTTAGTGGTGACTCATAAAATTTGAATAATGTATGTATTGATTGGATTTTCTTTAATTCAGATAGATTTAATTCTGTAATAGAACTATACTTCAAGATATTTCTTAAACTGTCTTTTTGACCATGAATTCAGCATGATTGTTCTTGATTGTATTATCCCTAGTATAGTAATCCATATGATTTTCTAATTAAAAATGGCTAATGCCAGTCCATTTCAGCTCACGACCTCCCAGGGTATCAATTTGTATAGGTTCCATTTTATTTTCAACCACTTCCATATTTTCTAGATTTATACTTTGTACACTCCAAGTTCTAATTATTATCATTTGGGGGCTGTTTCCTGTCACTTTTGAGTCTGACCCCATCAGCAAAGGAAGGGGAGCCCAGGTGGCTTAATGGTTATGCTTCGTGCTGAGATCTGCAAAGTCAGCAGATTGCAATCACAGCTGTCATGTGGAAGAAAGGAGGGGCATTCCACTCCTGGAAAAAGTTACAATCTCAGAAACTCATAGAGGCACTTCTATCCTGTCCTAACAGGGGCATACACTCAATGACCATGAGTTTGGTTTGGGTTTGGATCAGCAAATGAAAGTGTTGCATGGTTTACTCCCACAAACTCTACACCAATCCTGTCATTATTATCAACTCAATTTTGAGAAGGCAAAAACATTTTGACTGCCTTCTGATCTAAGGGTCTCACCTTGGCACTATCACTAACAATGTTCTGCTTTTATTAATTGGGTCTACAGTTTCTGACAATGTTTCCATGCCATCTGTAAGGTTTTCAAGGGCAAAATTATCCGAAGTAAAGTCTACTCCTTCTTTGTAATTTTCTCTTGGTCTGGAAACTGTTGAAAACGGTTTACTTTGCGTGACCCTGCTTCTATTTGAAAAACCAATGACATAGTTTCTAGCATCACACTAACACACAAACCACCGCAATAAGATAAACTGACAGACAAGTAGTGGAGGACCCAAGCAGTAACCACCTAGCACCAATGACAGTATGAGAAGGATAAGAAAAGGGATTTATGTTAGTTTCTATTAAGATTAATTACTTATGCGTTTCCCATGCAGTTTTTTAAAGAAAAGTGCATAATTCTCAATTTCAATGACTTTTTTGTTTTTATGAATAGAGAAACTAAATTTCTTCATTTATAAGATCTAAGAAAAGGAAAATCTTTGTCAAGATGTTCATCTTATTTTAAATTAATGTTATTATAGCTATATAAAATAATATTCCCTAAACACATATTATGCTTGAACTATTACAAAATCAGAGGATCAAATGTTAATTTATTTTGTTGATTATATGAAGAATAAATATTAAAGTGTTCCCCTAGATTATAAATGAAAAATATGAAAATCAAAATAAAGAAGTATTCCCTAATTATCTCAGTGATATATATTTTTTTTAAGTTAAGGAGAATATTTATTATCTATTAAGAATATTTATTAATAAATACTAAATAACTTTAAGAATATTTATTAAGTCTTATTTTTAAACATTTTATTAGGGGGCTCATACAACTCTTAACACAATCCATAAATACATCAATTGTGTAAAGCACATTTGTATATTAGTTGCCCTCATCATTCTCAAAACATTTGCTCTCCACGTAAGCCCCCGGCATTAGGTCCTCATTTTTTCCTACTCCCTCCCACATCCTCCCTCATGAACACTTGATAATTTATAAATTATTATTTTATCATATCTTTCCCTGTCCAACATCTCGCGTCACCCACTTTTCTGTTGTCCCTCCCCCAGGGAGAAGGTCACATGTAGATCCTTGTAGTCAGTTCCCCCTTTCCAACCCATGCTCCCTCTACCCTCCCAGTATCGCCACTCCCACCACTGGTCCTGAAGGGATCATCAGCCCTGGATTCCCTGTGTTTCCAGTTCCTATATGTACCAGTGTACATCCTCAAGTCTAACCAGATGTGCAAGGTAGAACTGGGATCATGATAGTGGGTGGGGGTGAGAGTGGAAGCATTTAGGAACTAGAGAAAAGTTGTATTTTTCATCGTTGCTACATCACATCCTGACTGGCTCGTCTCCTCCCCGAGCCCCTTCTCTAAGGGGATGTCCAGTGGCCGACAAATGGTCTTTGGGTCTCCGCACTCCCCCCCTCATTCACTATGGTAAGATTTTTGGTTTTGATGATGCCTGGTACCTGATCCCTTCAACATCTCATGATCGCACAGGCTGGTGTGCTTCTTCCATTTGGGCTTTGTTGCTTCTGAGCTAGATGGTTTACCTTCAAGCTTTTAAGACCCAGGAAACTATATCTCTTGATAGCCAGGACTATCAGCTTTCTTCACCACATTTGCTTATGCACCCATTTGTCTTCAGCAATCGTATCAGTGTGGTGAGCACACGATATTTTGTTCTTTATGTCGGGAAGGTGAGCTTCATAGAATGCCAATTTAATAGAAGAAAATATTCTTGCTTTGAGGGAGTACTTGAGTGGAGGCACAATGTCCTTCTGCTACCTTAATACTAAACTTATAAATATCTGCACATAGATCTATTTCCCTATCCTCATATATAATTATATTTGCATGTGTTCATGTCTTTATCTAAACCTCTGTAAATGTCCTTTGCCTCCCAGATCTTTCCTCTATTTCCCTTGACTTTCCTCCTGTCCCACTATCATGCCCAGTCCCTACCAGGGTTTCAGCAATTCCTGTTGGTTACATTACCTGTTATCATGCCCTACCAAGCTTCCCACACCCTCCTCACCACCGATTTGGATCATGTGTTGTTCCCTTATCTCTGGGTTTGTTAATACCACTACCTTTCCTCCCACCTCTCCCTCTCCCATGTCCTCCCGGAACTGTTGGCCCGTTATTTTCTCTTCCAGATTGTTCATCTAGCCTATTTTATTTAGACAGACCTTCGGAGATAATAACATGCACAAAACCAAGACAGAGCAAAACCAAGCAACCATATACAACTAAACAACAAACCAATGACAAAAAAAACCCAACAAAACAAAACACAAGAAAGAAAAGCTTGTAGTTAAAGGATTGTTAATTTTTTCCATAGTTTTCTTATTTTCCCTCACCTGAATTTCAGCCCTGATTTTTATAATTTCTTTTCTTTTGCTATTAGTTGGATTGTCCTGCTGATTCTGCTCTAGTTGTTGTAAAATTTGTGCCAGCATATCAATCATGAGTCTCTCTTCCTTTCTCAGGTGTGCATGTATTGCTATGAAACTTCCTCTGATAATTGCCTTTGCTGTGTCCCATAAGTTTTGCTACGTCGTGTGCTCATTCTCATTGGGTTCTAGAAATTTGAATACGTGCCATGTGAGCTAGAGAAGAATGTGAATTTGTTTGTATTTGGATGAAAAGCTCTGTAAATGTCTATCAGGTCAAATTGTCTAATTGTAGTGTTTAGATAAATAGCCTCCTTGTTGAGTTTCTTCTCCTGTGATCTGTCTTTCTCAGAGAGCAGTGTATTGAAGTCACCCACTATAATTGTTGAGGCTGTGATTTATTTTTTCATCTTTTGGAGTGTTTGGTTGATGTATTCAGCAGGTCTCTCATTTGGGGAATATATGTTTACAATGCTTAGTGATTCTTTGTCTACCATTCCCTTGAGCATTATATAGTGTCCCTCCTTATCTCTTTTTATGGTTTGCACTTTGAGATCAATTTTATCCAAGATTAGGATTGCAACCCCTGCTTTTTTTGAATTGTTGTTTGCTTGGTGTGCCTTTCTCCAGCCTTTGATTCTCAGCCTATTTTTGTCTGTAGCCTTGAGATGTGGCTTCTGTAGGCAGCAGATTGATGGGTTGTGTTTTCTAAGCCAGTCTGCTAGTTTCAGTCTTTTAATACCTGAGTTTAGGTCACTGATATTCAGGGATATTATTTCCATCTGCGGACTCTATGATGTCATCTTATACCTTTTGTGTTGGGTGTTTTCCTACTTTCCTTTCTCATTAGTGTGTTGTGCATGTGTGTGTATGTGTATCATTCTTGATTTCTTTCCATCCTTAAACCAATGATATCTTGGGGTCTATTTTCTCTGTTTCCCTCTGGGTGAGGTTGTTCTATGTGGTGGTCTCTTATTTATGCTTGGTGATTGTTGTTCTTCTGCCCATACTGGGTCGTCAAGGATCTTTTGTAGGGCTGGGTTTCATCTAACGTATTCTTTGAGTAGTTCCTTGTCTGGGAAGACTCTTACTTCTCCATATATCTTGATTGATTATTTGGCTGGGTATTCTTGGGTTTGCATTGTTTTAATTCAATTTTTGAAATATGTTACTCCACTCTCTACTCTTCTTCATAGTTTCTGCTGATAAGTCTGAGCATATTCTTATTTGGGAACCTTTATATGTGATTCCTTGTTTTTCCCTAGCTGCTCTCATGATTTTCTCAATTTCCTCAAAGTTGGTTAGTTTAACTATATTATGTGCCTTGGTGACTTCTTCTTGGGATTCAGTCTAGCTGGTGTCCTTTCAGCCACCTGAATGGTTGCCTGGTTTTCAATCATTAAGCAGGGGAAGTTTTCCTCCAAGAATTCTGTCACTATTGTTGCAGATGACCTTTTTGTTGTGTCTTCCTCCAGTAAGCCAATAAGTCTAATGTTGTTCCGCTTCATAGCACCAGACATAGCTCTAGGTTTTCTTCAGCTTCTCTGATGATCTTACTAGATTTTTGTTCGCGTTTGTTAACGTCTGCTTGGCTGTCCTCCAAGTCACTAATGCGATTCTCTGCTTCCTCCAGTCGATTCTCGAGGTCTGCTACTCTCAGTGATATGTTACTAAAGATGTCTAAATAGAAAAAAACAAGCCAACATAGTCTGCCTGCAATGAAAAATGATGTGTGCTTTCCATGGGAAAATATTTCACAGATTTTTAATTAAATGTATTATAATGAAATGAATAGAATATTAGAAAGATACAATCATTTATGGTTAATTTAATAAAAGTGTTTAAAACAGTCATTGATAATAACAGGGTCAGATTATATAGAGAATATGCATAAGCTAAAACCACATTCAATAACAAAACATTTTTGGTAGAAGGGAATTATTAATTAAAAAAAATCAAAACAGAAAAGCAAATCATAAACTTGGAAATCACACCTATAATGAGATAAAATGCAAATTAGTAACATGTTTATAAAAATAGGAAAGACAAATGATATATGTGCATTATAACATATGAGGTACCTACCAGTCCATAATTTCATATTTTAGGGAAGAGAATATCAAAAATAGTTGCTAATCACATGTAGAGTAGAATATATAGACTAAAAGCATGGACTAGTCCTAATTTTAATAAAATCGTGTATTTACAAATGGAACAAAATCCTGACTAGAAACAATGACCAGGTAAAATATCAAAACACAATAAGGGATAAGCTAGAGAATAACCAAGGCAATAATGAAGAAAAAACAAGACATTTAGAAAGGAATAAAAAGACATTCTGGATTTAATTCAGATTTACCCTGGGGAAGAAGAAAAACTAAGCCAAGAAAATATTCAAGATATTTGGGATTCTTAAGAGAAAACATAAAAACCAGGGATTCTTTAAACAGTTGAGGGTTTATTCACAAGAAGATTATTCTTACATTTTCAAGATTCAAGGATGCTTTTATCAGTAAAATGTTCTTTCTTGACAAGTTAAGATGCATAGTCCATATCGTCAAGGCTAAATGCATTTAATATCAATTTTTGCATAAATAAGAACTGGTGAAACCAAGTACATATATTGAGATCAGAAATCAAATTGACAACTGCCACAATGTCCAATGGTTGACAGAATGAAGATTCACTGTTAACCCATACAGACTTTTATTGAAATTGTGTTGTCACAATAAGAATCAGGTTATGTAAGTATTTTTGTTCAAGTGTGCTAACTGATACAGTTAGAAAAGGAAAAATATACATACACTAATATTAGACATAAAACTTCTATAAAAACAATTGACACACTCGTGAAACTAGCAGGAAGATTAAAATTTGATTTTATGGATATAAAAAATCTATAAATAATAAATTTAAATATTAAACCTAATGATTTATAAAATAAAACTTCAAAGAGTTAAAATGCATGAAAGTAATGAAAGAGGGCAAAATATAATATAAAATGACAATATTTTAAAATATTTAATGATAGATATTAATTTTTAAATCTTAGTTAATGGAATGTTTTAATCATAGATAAATTAAGGAACATTTAGATCACTTCTTTAAATAATAAAAGACTGCATAACTAAAATACAGTAATTATTAAAATAACACAATAATCAACATTTCTGGTAAATGTATTATATAAAACAAAATTTACCCAGGCAACACTAGAAAATATTCTATTATATTTTTATTTGTTATATAAATTAATTCTGTAGTCAATTGAGATTACCACAGAAAGATATAAAATAATTTCTAAAACTGTAAAAATAATATATGATTAGTC
This sequence comes from Echinops telfairi, assembly GCF_000313985.2. Taxonomy (NCBI): domain Eukaryota; kingdom Metazoa; phylum Chordata; class Mammalia; order Afrosoricida; family Tenrecidae; genus Echinops; species Echinops telfairi. The sequence continues at coordinate 9,099,345 of NW_022103903.1, forward strand.
ATATAAGTTCAAATATGCAGTAACTCACAAAACATGGACAACTTATTTTATGATAAGTGCATTATGTATTTAAATGTGTCCCACATTTTTTTTGTCCCAGAAACATGAGTGTCAGTTTTGTTGGACCATGAGTCTCAGTATTAAGTAATTATTCTGCATTTTTTTATCCAATATAACTACTCTATATATTGTAAATCACCTCACCCCTATAAAGTTAATAAATCAGGATTAGAAGCAGTTTTCTTAATGAGCTAAGATGGAATCTACAGAATTGTGGTGTGTTTTTAAAAAAATAAAGAAGACACTGACATGGATGTGGTGTTTGACCACCTGTAAATTCATAAAGGACAAGGATAAGCATGAACATTAACACCAGCGGTCCAAGACCAATTTCTATGAGGCTGAGGTTAGACATGTTTCCACCCTCCAACATTTATCATTTTGATACCAACTGTCCCTCTCATAGCACCCTCTACTTTACAGCTGGGTCCAATAATTCATCATAGTGCCTGTACAGAACTCACAGACAATACTCATGGTTATGGAGATTTTTGTTACGTGCGTGAACACATTACAAATACTCAGTATACCATTATTCAGACAGGACAGCCTCTTCTCAGCTGTGCCACCAGGTAGGCCAACCTTTAATCTTTGAGGTTTCAGCCACATGGCCCAAGGGCCATTGTCCATTTCATGCAGTGTTACAAAGCTCTTTTAGTTTGACAAAGGCCAAACTACCATAAGCCTCAGCTTGAAGATACTCAGCACCAGCTTCATGGGTCAGTAAACCCAACTCTCCTAATTAGGTGCATGGAGGGTCCTTACTACACAAGCCAGCTTCCCACCTGAAGGCATTCAAATTTTCCTGTGCTGTGGGCTGGGAAGTCCAAAGCTCAATCTCATGCCCTGACTCTTGGTTCTGCTACTGCCACTCCTATGCTGCTTTTCTGGCTCCAAAGTTCCCTCCTGGCCAATGGAATTTCATTATTCAGAGATCTTGGGCTCCAAAAGACTTGCATTACCCTCCTGACTCTTCTTCCTGTTTCTGAGATGGGTTATATTATACCCAGCAGAATGACAATCACAATGAACCCCGTCAAAAGCACTCACGGATAAATCATATAATCCTGTTACTCTTTTCCCTTACCTTATCTTACCCAGATTCATCAGGAAAGAAGTTTGGTGAGAATAACAGATGTGAATAGAAAAACATTGTTAAATGATTGACTGCATTCCAGGTTGTATCTTAATCTCTTTTGAGATAAAATAGGGATTAAACAAAGTAGCAAGAGATCAGAGGGACATAATATCACAAAGAAAAGGAAAATCAACAAAAAACAGTACTGGAGCATTTTTACTGGGAACCTGCTAGAACCAGGAGACATAGAACGGTTTGCCCTAGAACTGGTACCTGGAATTTAAGTATCTAGCCCTGTGAACCAGGGAAAAATTCATTTCTCTCTCTAAAAACCATCCATTTATGGCATTTCTGCTATAGTACTACTAGATAACTACGTCAAGTGGATAAGTGGATAAATATATTGAAATACATAGTTCAGGGAACAATAGGCTGTCAAATAAGAAATAACAGTAGCTATATCATTTACTATCAATCACTTAAGATGGATTAAAAATAATAAAAGTATTAAATGACAATATAGATCAATATTGGGTAATCTTATCATATTAAAATATTTTAAATAATGAACTGCAAGCCAGTTGTACCACAAAGTATGATTACATAAAATTGTTAGATTAACGTATGACAGAAAACATCACAGATCTAGGTTAAATAAAGATAAAGGACTTAAACCAATTATTTTCTATTGAAAAATAACTGACCTATATGCATAGACATTTCAAACGTATTGGATTAATATGTGTAAGAATATACAACTTTTATAATCTCTTATAATTAAAAAATAAATAATATGTAAATTTTGGATGCCACATTTTCATATCAAATTGTCAAAAATGTAAAAGAATGGTAATGTGATATATTAATGGTATATGTTTGGGTAATTATTGTAGACCATCCTGCCAATTCCAACTCAGAGATGCTCTGACAAATCAACACTGTGTTGTCGTCATTATAATTGTTATGTTTAAGCCCATGACTGCAGCCACGGTCAATTCATGGGGTTGAAAGTCTTCCTCTTCCTCACTGATCACCTGCCTGACCAGGCACAATGACTTTCTCCAGGCACTCGACCACCCTGATAAATCACCGAGTATGTTGTACCTGCAAGCACACAATAACTATTTGATAATGCAATTATATTTCAAAATTGATATGATAAGTTTCAAAAGAATTCATTAAAATGCAGATATATTAGCAGATTCTAATGTAGATATAGGGGAGCCCTGGTAGTATAGGAGTTATGCATTGGGCTGTGAATTGAAAGCCCAGTAGTTTAAAACCACAAGCTGCTCCCTGGGAGAAAGACAGGGCTTTCTACTCTCATAAAGAGTTTCAGTCATGGAAACTCAGTGGGGCTGGCCAACCCTGTCCTATAAGGGTTGCTAAGAGTCAGCAATGACTTGAAGGACATGAATTTGTTTGGTTTTAATGTAAAGATATACTTTGTGAATAACTACGATGATATTTCTCTCCTGTTTCTAGATCCTAATGCTCTGGCTGGCCAGACTGGCCCTGACCATGCCCTTATAGGAGGAATAGTGGCGGTAGTTGTATTTGTTACACTGTGTTCTATATTCCTGCTTGGTCGATATCTGGCAAGACATAAAGGTAGGTTATTATCCTCAACTTTGAAGGAAGATTTTCTCAGGGTTAGTTGCATCATGGAATAGTATAATTGTGTGGGTGGGGGGTAAGAGAGGGAAATTTATCTAAATTCAGTGATTTCTTGATATTTTAGCTTATTTTTAGAGTTGGACAATAGGCAAATAAAACTATCCAATGAATATGACCCAGAGCGAGCTGCTAGCTGTGAAATATTATAAGCAAGTTTCTCATTTATCTTTAGGACTGATCTCTAACAGTAAAAGTCTATCTTTTCTGCATTACGTATTTGGTCATTGTTTTATGTACAAGCGTACAGTCACATACTCATATGTGTCCACTTTAGTGTGGAAATTGAATGCTTTTTGTGTTTTTTTTGCAATGAGCCAGGTAGCAAACCACTGAAATAATTCACATTAAATGGAGTTACCATAATGAACAGTGACACATTTCATGCAATCATTATCACCATCTTAACAAATGACCCTGATTGTGACAACTGGGTGGATCACATGGTTTGTATCCATCATCAAAGAAATCAAAATGACATTACATATTTCAGTTTGGTTCTTGCCTCTGGTTAACTTGGTCACCACGTCACCTACAACACATACCAGAAAGCTAAAGGAAAGTGTGCAATTTTGGAAGGATGCAATTTTTGGTTAATTATGCTTCAAAATGTGTTTTAAAATTATAAGAAATTTAACATAAATGCTATCCTAAATAACTGTATTTTTAGTAGTTGCCGTTATGTGGTAAACTTCCATATCTTACATGCTTTTTTTAAAAAACCATTATCTACAGGAACGTACTTAACAAATGAAGCTAAAGGAGCTGAAGATGCACCCGACGCTGACACAGCCATTATCAATGCTGAAGGCAGCCAAGTGAATGCTGAAGAGAAAAAAGAGTATTTCATTTAAACACGCCAAGATCCTTTACTTACCAAGCTGGCTGCTGGAGAAAACTGGCTATCATCTTTCAGAATTCATTGCTACCATCTCTTGCTACCTTTATTAACTTCCATACTGTACTGCTCTCAGTAGCCAGTGTATGCCAACAATCAACTGTCGAAAGCATCATTCTTTAATTGCCGTACTATCCATAATGCAGGACATTTCTTACTGCTAAATTTCACACCATTGCTCTTTTAACATACAGTGCTTGAATATACAGCCTTAACAATGTTACTCATCTTGTTGGGTCATAATATTGAATTGTTTCTATACATTGGAAAAATGTATGCATTTTTTCCCCTTTCGTTCTCTCCCATTTCCCCCCCGAAAAAAACATAAACTTTATTGGTTTTCCATTGTCGGCTTTTACAAGAAACAAGATTAAGTGAAGACCCAATGTTCTTAAATTAATTGAAGACTCGAGATTTAAAAACAATGTTTTCTATATGCCTGTCTTCAGAGAAAGGAGCCTGTTGGCACAATGGTTGAAGAACTTGGTTGCAAACCAAAATTAATTGGGGGTTCGGCTCCACCAGGGCTCTCTGAGAGAAAGACATGGCAGTCTGCCTCCATAAAGGTTTCCAGCCTTGGAAAGTCTGTGGGGCAGTTCTATTCTGGCCTATAAGATAGATGTGATTCAAGGTCAGTTTACGGCAGAGAGTTTGGATTTGAGTCTTCAAAGACAAACTTATTGGAAATGTCTGCCCTCGAAAACACTGGAGCATAGTTTCTAGAATGTTTCAGATTATAGTGGTAACTCGATATCTATTTCCTATTTTAAAATCTAGTATTTGAGACAGGAACTATGCGTGTGGTTTGCAATCATAACATCTTCTATACTTATATAAATCTTAACATCAGGTTAATGTAGCTTCATTTACAAATAAATTTTTCCAAACATTTTACTGCTTTGGGAATCAAAAACATTTCATTCACTTTTTTTCTAATTTGATTCTGTAATTTATTTATTCCATAAAGACTTACTTGCCTACACAATTTAAAGTATCCATAGGGCACAATTTTGAGACATTTTAGTATCTGTATATAGTGCATATAATAAATCCAATTAAACATTATTTGATACATATTTAACTTTTTTGGCTGTAGGAAGTTCAATCATAAGTCAGCGTTTTATAATGTCCATTATATCCCTTTAGATATTACTTAAACCAATATTATAAGTAGATAACATGTATTAGTATTTTTGTCTGTATGTCCTAGCACTGTTCAACAACTTTTTCTAGTTCTTGTTAATTTTTATTTGTTATACAATGGAAGCACAATGTTATAAGGAACGGTAATTTTAAGCTAACAACCAGTGCACAGCCTCAGGTTTTAGATTACAACCACAGTTGAATAATAACCTAAAAATAAACTCTTAGTTTGCTAAAAATTTACAAATTTTAATTTGGCAGTTCCAGAGCTGCTTACCTATGTTGGTTTGCCAAAAAGACGTGTTGAAGATATGTTTTCTGTACAAATGAACTAATTCTTTATATTAAATTCCTGTCTATGCATTTTGTGAGGTACAAACTTATGACACAGTGAGTGATAGAGAATTTCTGCCATGTTTTTAACGCCAAGGTGAAAGTCTCTTTCTCTGAATTATTTCTGAAATTTTGGAGTATTTAACCATTAAGAAATGCTGTATTCCTAAGTATGAAACAAAGTCAACCTAAAGACTTATTATTTCTCCTAGTAAAATAAACTACTGCTAGATCAATTCTCATGAAATTTATTATATACAAGCAAAATTTAAAATCTTGTTAGTAAAAGTATTTTCACATTTGCAAACAGTGCACCTTTAAGAAGAAATCAAATATGACTCTTTGGGAGCTATCTTGTGATGTCGGAAAGCATGACAGCCTTCGGTTTTCAAAATAATATCTTGGAATTTATTTTGGGGGTATGAGAATGGTTGAGTATGACATCATGTATTAATATCAAATGAAAGACAAGGGTGCTGTATCTTAGATTATTTATCAGCAAAGTATAAATCTTTTAAGGACAATGTTAGAATTTTAAAATTGTTTTCTTTGTTTTGTTTTGTTCAAGCATCTATCTTGTTGATTTCTTACAATGAAAAAGGACGATGTCAGTCAAGCAGCACTTTTTCAGAATATACAGAACATAAATAATATGATGTGGTTGAGTGTTAACATAATAAATCATATACAGTATGACATTTTAAGGAAATAAGTCTGCATTGATGTGATTGCATGCTTGTTTTTACAGTTTACTCCATACCATCTGTGGAAAAATGCAATAATATGTTAATATAGTATGGTAGTTTGAGAGAATCAGGTAGGTGCTACTAGACACATTGAAACTAGAATAGGTTTATAAACTGTTCATATCTTTCAATGCATAATCTTTAGAAAGAGTCTACAAAGCAAAATTCATCCTGTTAGTAAAACTGGAAAGGTTCTTATTACAGAAATTCGTTATATCAACTGCATCATCAATTACTATTTAAGGCCTAATTTCAGGATGCACTTACAAAATTGCTACACTCCATAATGCTGTGTTTACCTCCCTCTTCATGTCGTCTATATTCTACTTGGCTCCAACTGCTAAACTGTTGCTTAAATAAGTCAATCATTATAACACTGTAAAGGTAGAAATCCAAAATTGGTGGGTTCATTTCAAGATTTTTGTTGTTGTTGTTCTTTTAGCCCTTTAGACTAATAAAAAAAACTTAGAACTAAATAGATATATACATATAGATGGTATAGTATAATTGGCAGGCTCTAATGAACTATTTCAATATACTACGCAAATTTGAATTAGATATGACTTTATGGTATTTAAAACAAAACAAATGAAAGAAGGTAGCAATAAAATTAGATTTTATCCTTTAAAATATTTCATTGTCGCCAAACAAGAAAATAAATGGTAAAGACTCTGCTCAGTTCAATTTCTGCAAGTCATAAAAAACTAATAAAAATTTACAATGTGAACTGTGTTAATTACACTATCTGATCCGTGCAAATGTCTATGCACATAGAGCCACATTATATCTCTGCTAAGTGAACACAGTAGCTATGGGACTCAATGAAAGGAGTACGCACCCCTCTCCCTAGTAGAATATGGAGCATTGTTTTTCATCTCTAGTAGAATATGGAACATTCTTCTTTATCAAAAGTAGCTTGCTCTACCAGTGTACGCAGTATATGATTTACAATGTAAATTGGCTGTTCTCCATCAAGGAAAAAAATGAAAACAACATTCTTCTTTTCTTTTTTTTGTCATTTTTGAGCGTCCTAGTATAATTGTCAGAATTAGAAAGAAAAAGACCAGATTATGAGAGTAAGAACAATGAAACAAAGCATGATCAAATATTGATGGTGTGTATGTGTGTGCAAGAGCGAGACTGAGAGAGAGTCAGTGAGAGAGACAGAGTTCAAATTGTTTATTTTTACCAGAGAATCCAAGAAGCAGTTTAAGAAACCAAATATCAGAGTTTGACTTAGAAATAAATAATCTCATAGTGGTCCAAAATGATTATTCTCACTTTAAAATCCCACAAACTATCAAAGAGAGAAAGAAAAGTAACTTTCCTAAATATGGCAAAGAAGCCAACACCTCATTTATTGTTTTCTTTGTAAAAATATAAATATTGCAATTATAAGAAAGGACAAACTCACTTGTAATTATGTACTCACTATTGTAATAGCATTGAGTTTCCTATACACACGTGTACAGCAGCTATTTGACAGTGATGGCTCTTCCATGTAACATAGCAGTTATCGTGTAATTTCGTGCCACTTATTGCAAAGTGTTACCAAGGGGAACGTTTAAATTTTACTTTTCCATTTTCTTTGGACATAAAGACAAAATGGATGATAAATACAGAATTTCACGTTAAATGTTTTATGGTGGAGAAAACACATATCCTTGTATCTGGCACTGCAGCTTTCCCTACATAGTACTGCTTGGAGCCTCTGAAATGGTCCAACATTGTTGTCCTTTTCAAATGGTAATCTGTAATGACTATACCAAAAAATATTAAAAAGGGAAAAACAACCTCTGCTGAAATAAATGGAAATCCTAATGATAATTATTAATGAGTAATGCTTTTTATTAAGTGGCACAAAGTACACACTAAAAACTATGCAAAAATATAGGTAACTACAGTGTACTTACATGTAAGTATCTTGTACTTGCTGTGTATGGATGTTGGAAACCCATGTAATTATAATATGCATTTTGAATTCTGGGAAAGAGGAAAGCTTAGTGTAGATAGAAGAATTTGTTTTGAAATATACTCTGGCAATATTGAAATTTACTCAGTGCAATATCAGCAATTCTATTGCTGGTATATTTCATGCAAAGGGATTTTAAAAAATTCTCCAACAGGATGTAAGAGGTTGCTAATCACTTCCAACATAGTAAAACATTGATTTAAAATATTGATGACTCAATTACAAGAATATGTGTATATATATAATTTGATTAATACATTAACATTCTTTACTAGAGAGGAAAAGTAACTTGAGTTGTAAAATTTAACTCATATATAGTTGAATTTGGAGTTCTTGGACTTTATTTTAGCTTTACAAAAATAGCATTACTTTTATTGTAAATTTAAATTTCTCCAACCAAATTTTTCTTTAAGTAAGTTTTTAGGTTGTTTTTATTTTTGGTCTGGTCCTTTCTTTATTTCTTTCTCTAATCTACCCCACGTATACCCTTTGCACTTATGCCCTTCCAAAGGCAATGGATTGAAGTAACAAGGTAATAAAGAAAGCTTAAGGGGACAAGACATATTCTAAGCTCATTTGATTAGCATTTTGTGTATCAAGATTAATAATATTGAATGCAATAGTTATTGGGTATAGCTGGTGAATTATCTACCATGCACACTTACAATAATCCTTCTACCTCTCACTTTTAACATGGGCTATGATACTTCAATATAAATAGAGGAAATGATTACCTACAAGATAACCCAGGAAACACTCTTTTGGTTCTATCATAACAGTGCCCTTCTCAACCCCTGGGAAATCTCAAAGTCACCTTCTTTTAATGTATTCAATGGTGAATGGGTCTGCATTTAAAATTTTCTTTCTTATCATTCATTTTCCTATAGGCAAAATAAAATACCTTTATAAGGATAGATCTTCTCATGCCTATTTAATCTTTCAATGTAATATAGTAGTGTTAATTAAAAATATTTCATATGGTGACACTTTGCAAAACAATATGATATGTTATTTAATTTATAAAATGTAACACTTTATTATAAATTAATGCTGCAATTATCGGTAAAAATGTGTGTAGAATCTATTTCCCAAGAAGTGTGATCTTTGTAGTAAAAAATTTAAGTCTTTTAAAACGGCATCGTCATTGACAAATAACTCCTGAAAAATGCAAATTATTGGCACAAATATTCACTTTATTTCATAGGTTTAAACGTGATATGAAGTTTTCAAATTATGTAATTTAATATCCTAAAAGGAAATGCTATCTTAAAAACATTTTCCTCTAAGGAGAAAAAACAAAAAAATAAAAGTTATGATGGTGAATATGTAAAACATACTAAAGGAAAATATTTCTATGTTATGTGGTTATGTTACAAATAATATTTTGTCTATATTTACCGCCATTTCCATATATATGCATTTGTTACAAGAAATGTATGATTATTTATGAGAGAATGGGTCCAAATGTGGAAGAAAAATGACAAAAATGAAGGTTAAAAACAAAAAATAAATGATTTCCCCTAGCAAATATCTCTATAATTCAAAAGAAGAAAAGTTAAAGCTACCCGAAGACAAACCTCCCAGGGCTCAGCACTAAAGCACTTTTCCCATACCCAGGGACAGAGCAGCAGCGATGCCTACATGGACTTTTCAGTGCAGTATGAAATACATTACACTTCTCTTACACACAGTACTTTCAAACCTCAGATGCTTGCTTTCTTCAAATGCTTTTCCTTGTACATGATACTAGTAACACTTTTCTCTTTATATTTGCTGATAGTGTAAGTTGTACGCAATAAAATATTTGAGGGTTAAAAGCAGTCGTCACCAATTGGTTGGGGGAATAAAAACAACAAGCCTATGAAATGTAAATTGAATTGTTATATCTTTATCCTTTTGGCTTTTATCTGTGTTTCTAATGTATTGAATAATTCTCATGAAAAGAAAGAAAAACAATTTAGAATTTGTCAAACCCAGTGCTCGTTCTCCTTATTAATGTATAAAACATTAATATCTTTACACATTGATTTAACTGTACCTGTTGTATTCATTGTAGATTCAATGATGCAGTTAAGTAGTAAACCAAGGATTTATGGATTTGGGATTACTGACCTGTTTTCTTCACATTTAGTTTACATCAGTATTTGCGAATTGGCTGTTTAGCTTTTCATTCAGCCAAAAAGTTCCCTCAAGAAAGCTCCATTTTTATCATAAATATTTCAACATAAACAACATTGGAACAAGTCTGCTGTGTTAAAAAGAATTTAAAGACTTATCTCTGAAAATGCTACCAAGAAATGCAGGTGTTCCCAGTAATGTAGCTTCAAAAATAAAATGCTCTATTTATATAATGTGGAATTCATAACTTTTGGAAGGGTATATTTATGACAGCATAAGTACAAATTATATGCTGTAAAAAACATCCACCAAAAATAAGAATATTGCACAGAAGATAGATATACACAATTATTGAATCTACCTTTGTCATTAATATTTTCAAAAATGCATATTGTAATTTTAGGTACATGACACTTGCATGTTGATATGCCTATATACTTACAAAGTATTCAATGTGTACTTCGTGGCGCTTAAAATATGTCATGTACAACTCTTATAAACATTCTTACAGGGTTATCATTTGCATATCATCTTTCAGCAAAGTCTTGTCAGGAAAAAATTGTCTGATACATATTGAAAAAATAAAATTTGAATTTTAGTTATCTATTGGACATTAATGAATTGTCTATTCATTTAGTTCATTTTCTTAAGTTTGAAAACAGACACTGAAAGATGGAACTTTCTTTTTCCTACTGGATGGTTCTTAAAGCACTTCCAAAATGAGATTTCTTTATGTCAAACAATCTTTTGAATACTTTTTAAAAACTGCATACATTAACCATTTAGAATTACTTAGTAGGACCATTTCCCTTGTAAATGTCCACACAGAAGTTTTCAAAATTAAGTAACAATAAAATAAATGTTATTTGTACATTTCATCTTTAGTCCTTGAAATATATGAACCTTGTAATGTGTTATCTAAGGGTAAAAGCATTGCTGATTTAACAGAATTTACTTGAGATTGATAAAATTTCAAAATCTGTAAAGATAATTTCGCATTGACTTATGCATGTTTTCTAATGTTGGAGGGGAGCAGAAAAAAGAAAAAGGAACAAAACTCTATACCTCCACCCACCAGCCCATAGTCTAATAAATGTTATATATTTCAACTACCTACGAGAATGAAATTCATAATATATACTTCCTAAACTTATGAAAATAAGGATTTGAGATAGGCTTTTAAATTAATGGAGGATTTTCTTTGTGTCTTTGGAAGTTCACTAATCATAAAGTATTTTATAGTCCTAACCACAGATTTTGTTATGCAGGATGAGCCAAAGGCTGTACAAGAATTAGTGTCATTTGGGTCGCTATCTGTGTTAGACCATGAAATATTCCATTAAAATTGATCTGTAAATACAAGGCAAGCTTTTGTATCTGGTTTATTTTACTAAGTGACATTTTCTTTTGTTGAATTCATTTCTTTCTGACGATTTATTCCCTCCGCTCCCCCCCATCCCCATCCTGTGAAGTACTTTGAGTAAGTTGATTCTATAATAAATATCAGATTCAGTATATTTAAAGAAAAATAATGATATTTGAAACAACACATTCAAGAACATGACATTTTTAAAATATTTCTATTTTGGCAAAACGCCCTCTCTTATTTAGCTCTACAACTATATATTTATATAATACATGCTTTTTAGGCCAATCAACAGTGCTTTGATAATTGTGATTCTTCCATCAAAATATTCCATTGTGTCTTTTGTTTTGTTCTGTGTTGTTTTTTGCAAAGAGATATGCTGGACATTCTATTTACTACAATTTAAAAAAGGTATAAAGCCTAAGGGTTTGATTTTCTTTATATAACAATTATGAGAAAATAGTAAATATACCAGTAAACTCCTTAAAAGCATCAACAATTTGACATTTAGTTTTGCTTTTAATTGTTCTGTTTTTAAATTGTCAAACCATCCTTTGTCACTTTTGTGAAATTTAGAACTCATTTTGTTATGCTGTGCCAGCCCCAGACTCGAGGCTATGCCTGAGCGCTTTGTCGTAGCCCCTGAATCGATCCACTTCACCCAGGGGCTTCCAGCTTTTGCTCTGACCCTGGCTTACAGGACACAATCTTTTAGTTCCAGAACAGGTGATCCCTCTGGCTAACGTGTCCAAAGTATGAGAGATGAAATCTAGCCAGCTCACTTCTAAGGAGCCTTCTGGTTGTACTTTGAAGATAGATCTGTTTATAATTCTGGAAATCATTGCATATTCAATATTCATCACCAAAATGATCAGTCAAATGCATCATTTCTCTTCTTTCTTACTCATTGTCTGATTGTCACGTGCATATAAATTGACTGAAAATACCATGCACCTAAGTCCTCAAGGTGACATCTCTCTTCTTGAACATTTGGCAATTTCTTTTTCAGCAGGTTTGCCCAATATGATACCTTGCTTGATTTCTTGACCACGGCTTCCACGGGTGTCAAGTGTGGATCCAAGTACTATGAAGTCCATGGCAAATTTATTTTTGTCATTGTTTATCATGATGTTGTTTATTGGTCGAGTTGTGAGGAATATGTGTGTGTGTGTGTGTGTGTGTGTGTGTGTGTGTGTGTAGTCCACATTGAAGGTTGTGCTCTTTGATCTTCACCAGTAAGTGCTTCCTCTTCACTTTCAGCAAGCAAAGTTGTGTCGGCTGCATATCACAAGTTATTAACGAGTCTTCCTATGATCCTCTGGCACATTCGTCATGTGGCCCAGCTTCTCAGATCATTTACACAGCACACAGATTAAATAAGTATGATGAAAAGACACAACCCTAATTAACACCTTGCCTAATTTTAAACCAGGGATGTATAGAGACAATGCTATAAAGAAAATGCAGTTTATCAGTTATATTATAAATGCCACGAGCTCTAGGTTGCATATTCATTTATTATAGCATACGCATTGTACATCTATTATACATATCAAGTGTATTGTTGTTGCTGGAGGTCGTTGAGTTCATTTTCAACTATTGTGACCCCAGGTGACAGAGTACAGTTGTCCCATAGGTTTATTTGAGCTTTAATGTTTACAGGATGAGATTACCAGTTCTTTTTCACACAGATCCACTGGCTAGGTAATAACATGAACCTTTCCACTGCAAGCTAAGCACCTAATGTTGCGTGTAGGTCCTTTCACATTTAACAGAAATTTGTTACATGCATGTAGACTTTATGTAAAGAAGATGAAATTGTATGAGCACAATAAGAACATTATTTCAGAATTCTCAGACAACCATGTGGCATCCAATGCAACAATGTTATATCTCTATAAACTAGAAAAAGGTAATCACTTGGTCATTGCTTAGATGCCAAGAAGCAATATACAGTATTTTATGCCAAAGCCTTACAAGCCTCCTCATATAATTAAATTAAACTTCTACATAATCACAACAATCTGTCTAATCAAATTGGAAAAAAACATTTTTAGTATTCTGAAATTTAAAGGTTATTTTTCTATAAATATATTCTGTGCTGAATTTATGTAAATTAGTAATAAGCCAATGTTTTATTAGGCCAGAGTATTTATGACATTAAATCTTTTCAGGGATTGAGCACAGTGACTACATTATTAACAGATTCCCAGAGAACATGTTTTGTCCATCCTACCAAAACTTAGATTCTTTCTGTGCTTTCCAAACTAAATCCATAATCAGATGGAAGATTTTAAAAATACATTACCGTGTGGATTGAAGTTGTTATGCAATAATTATATTGTGTAAATCCTGCCAAACTAGTGAACTTCTCCTGGAAACAATGTATTATTTTTAAGATACCGGTGTCATCCAACTTGACAAAGATTTAAAACATTTTCAATCATAAATCGGCAAGTCAGATATCCATAATTATTTTATTCTCAAGAGAATATCAGAATGTGGAATTTTTTAATATATAAGTTGTTTAAAAAAAGGACACAATATGAATTGGAAAATTCCCAATAATAAAGTTATCTCTTTGGTTATTTTATCAAAGAGTACTAATGTCCCCCAGTGCTCAATAGTGCTTCTACAGAATCAGAGAAGCTTCATGAAATGGGATAGCAAAGGTTAAAAGTCTCACAAAATGTGAGCACTTCATGGCAGGAAGATTTCAGCTAACTCACCTGGCTTCTGGTGGAAAGAATGCAGTCCATGCACAGATGCTTTGAGAGGAAGAAAATCTGGTCATTTTTTTCTAGAAAATCGTCTGTTAGAAACCCTTTGCAGAACAGACTTACTATGGCAACGCATAGATTTACCCTGTGGTGGAATTAACTCGAATACAACTGCTTTGTTTTGTTTGCTTTATTTATGTGTTTGTTTGTTTATTACCACTTTCTCTGCATATCTATATCTGCATAACATAAATAAGTATACACTTTCTTAAAAAGCAGCTCTTTCACTAGATTTGTCATGTTGGCCCCTTCTGTAGCTTTGAGAAAGAATCAATTCCATGTCCCTCTCCTTGCTTCCGATAGCTCCAGGCGTCCCTGACTTGCAACATAGGGTATGATAAAGTTCTTCTGTCTTTGTGATCTCAAGATCTATAAAGACATTGCTTAGGTGGGATTAGAAACCATTTGCCTCCAGAATGGCCTCATATGAACTTGACATCTTCAAATATCTTATTATAAAACTATGTCAGACTCACAGGAGCTCACTACCGTGGAGTCAATGCCAACTCACAGTGACCCACGGGGATAGGTCCGTACTGCCCTGTGAGTTTCTGAGACTGAGTGTTCATGGGAATAGAAAGCCCAATCTTTCTTCCAAGGTGGTTTCAAACTGCTGGCCTTGAACATCACAGCCTAACTCACAACTATATTCCATTAGGGCTTCATTTCACAGGAAATAGCAGTTAGACATTCAACATAGTCATCTTTTTTTTAAAAAAAGGAAACGATAACATTATTCAAGGAAAATGAGCAGTGATTAGACATGCCATTGGCAACAAAATATTTTACCCTAAAAGTTGTCCACATTTCATGCACAGAAGCCCTGAATTAATCTCCACATAAGGAACAATTTCTTTTTAATAAATTATAAACTAAGGTTTGACATTAAATATTTTAAATATAAGATTTTATAATATTTGATTTGATTTTGCTGAATGTGTTTGTATCTTGTTTTTTACATATTTATAAACCCTGTTGCCTTCATGTATTTGATGATGTTCCAGGATTTCTATATTTCATTCAAGCAATACATTGTATTGTGAGCCCACTCTGTGTCACAGGCTATAAAAATGTCTTGATATAGGAAGAAGACAAAATACTAGTACATGTCTTTAAGAAAATAGGCGTCAAATGAGACACTTTTTAAAATGATGCACTATAGTTATTTTTTTACTGAGATAAAAGTTTAAAGAAAAAACGAAAGGGTTCACAATGAAATGTACAAGTATGACTGGCTCTTTACAGGAAGGTAAAAATTAGCTGGCTCCGGGAGACAAGTAAAAATGTATCACAAAGAGAAAAAAATGGAAAAATATTTTCTGAGCTCAGAAACTAGCACTAGCAAACATAGAGACCCTGACATTTTTTAGAAGCAAAATAATTTCTATGTTAAAAGTCAGAAAAATAAAACTTTTGAAGCAATGGTGGATTTTGTTTGTCTGCAAAGGAATATGCATGGAATCCTGTGGACTTTTATAACCTCTACTTGTTTCATTATTATTTATTTTTCTGAATACAATCAAATATTAAAATCTAATGTGCTGAACATATAGCTGTTTTTGATAAATGCAGATAAGGATGTCCGTATGGCCTTTCTACTAATCTTTCTTTTACTACTTCAAGGTAACTATAGCTTTCAATGCCATGAGATTAATTAGAAAGGGCATTACCAAATCAACAATACGTTGAAGTACAAAAGTTACATTTTCAAAAAGAAAACTCTTTGGGGAGTAAAAAACAACAAAGCAGACCAGCGAGCAGGAGAGAAACTGCTTCATTCACTGGCTTATTTGACATTGTTGTCAGGTGCCCTCTAGTCAGGGGCAACCCACAGTTGCCCGCTGCATGGCAGACTAAACCCTGAATGGTCCTCACAATTGTTCCTATGTCCAAGCCCATTGCTACAGCCACAATGCCAACCTATCTCACTGAGGGTCTTCCTCTTTTCCCCCCGTCCCTCCACATTATGAAACATGATGTACTTCTCTCCTGACAATATGTCCAATGGATGTAAAAGGAAATCTTGCCATCCTTGCCTCCACAGAGCACTCGGGCTGCACTTCTTCCAGACAGATCAGTTTGTCCTTTGAACAACCCATGGTGCTTTCAATATTCTTCTCCAACACCACAATCAAATACATTAATTCTTCTTCAGTCTTCCTTATTCAATGTTCACCTGTGACATGCCTCTGAGTCAATGTAAAGTCCCATGGCTTGGGCCAGGTGTACCTTAGTTTTCAAAGTAGCATCAATGCTTTTCATACTCTGAAGAAATCTTGTACAGCATATTTACCTAGCACAAAGCATCTATGGATTTCTTGCTTACTTCTTCCATGAGCATTCATTGTGGGTCCAAGCAAGACAAAATCCTTGACAACTTCAAACTTTTCTCCATTTATCAAGATGTTACCTATTGTTCCAGTTGTGAAGATTTACATCTTGTTTTTTTTAATTCACTTTTCTTTTTATTATTTTAATTTTTTTAATCAATCATTTTATTGGGGACTCTTAAATATATCATAACAAATCAAAAATCCATTGTCTCAAGTGGATATATAAAATTATTGGCATCAACAATTTCTAGACATTCTCGTTCTTCTTTTTTGTTTTATAATCGTTTTATTAGGGGCTCATACAACTCTTATCACAATCCAAAATTCATTGCGTCTTCCTTATATCGAGTCTTAATCCATACTAAAGGCTGAATCCTTGTTCTTCATCAGTAAGTGCTTCAAATCCTACACATGTTCAGCAAGCAAGGTTGTGTCATCTGCATATTGCGGGTTGTTAATAAGCCTACATTCTTCTTCTTATAATCCAGTTTCTCTGATTACTTGCTCAAGATACAGATTAGACAAGCAAGGTTACAGGACACATCCCTGATTCATGCCTTTCCTGATTTTAAACCTTGCAGTATTCCCTGTTCACACGACTACTTCTTGATCCATGTACAAATTCCTCATGAGCAAAATGAAATGTTCTGGAATTCCCATTCTTCTCAAGGTTATGCATAGTTTATTATGGTCCACAAAACTGAATGCATTTGCATAGTCAATAAAACACAGTAAACATCTTTCTGATGTTCTTTGCTTTGAGCCAAGATCCAGCTGACATCAGCAATGCTATCCCTGCTCCACTTCCTCTTCTGAATCCAACCTGAACTTCAGTAGTTCCATGTCATTTTACTTAGCACAATGATGGGTAAACTTAAATTTGAGATAAACAAGATTCAGTTTCTTCTTTTATGATGTTAGAGAAGGAGACAGCTCTAACCAAGCAGCTATATTTAGAGTAGGAATGGTTATATTTGGACTAAATATACAGTGAAATCTTAGCTCCATTTTATTAGAAGTTCGTGGAGACTTCTAATGAAAGCCTCTAAATATGGATCAGTAAGTTGAGTAGTAATTCCCCAGGCACAGAGAGGATGAAGAGGATGGAAAGCAGTGCAGTTAGATGGGACAACATCTCAAGAGCACAGGGTGGTTAGCTGTCATCAAAGACAATCTCAAAAGTGTGTCCCACCCACACAATTCTGAGATGTGCTGGCACTGACGCCACGTGACATCAGCAGAAATACCTCCCCAGGTTGCGTCCTCCTGCCTTTCACATTTGTGGTGCTTCAGAGCACCTTGTAGTGGCCACCTCAGCGTCTCTATTCACAAATAGAGAGAGAAAAATGGGCATGGGAGGGGTACAAGATGAATGTTAAAAAGTGCTACTTAGGATTGCAAGGCAGGCTGAGGAGTGAATTCATAAAGATAATGAGCATCTAAGTCATGAATCAATATAGATCCCATTAAGAATAGTAGATTTTGTATTTAGAGAAAAAATGTATTCGTAAGATGTTTTAAGGAATTTGGAGCGGCAAGGTCATTTACTGTTATTGTTATGTCCCTTAATGAGAGGACTTTTCATTTTTGTTGAGGAGTTTCAACATTTCAAATAAAAGTATCTGAGCTCCCTCAAATGCAGTTTTTACACATCAATACATGGATGGCTCAACCAAGCACACATTGAAAAATATGGTTATATATTTTTCTGAATTCATGAGGATAATATTGCCTTTACAATATTAAAACATTTGATTCAATAACATGCTTATTTAGGTCCATTCTATCCTTTCTATGTAAAAACAAAAGCCCTCTTAAGAAGAGCTTCTTCAAATTTTGTCCAAATCTTATGATATTATTATGTGTTTCAAACTCTTCTCTGTCATTTATTGAAATAATTTATCATTTTGTAAAATGTTAGAGTGCAACAGTTAACAAAAACTAAGGATCCCATATGATAATAAAGATTTTTTTTTCATTTTATTGGGGGCTTATCCAGCTCTTACCACAATTCATACATACACTCACTGTGTCAGGCACATTTATAATCACAAGAAGAGTCATAAAATGAAGCAACATAGTTTGAAATCAATGGGAAATTAAAAATTGCATTTTATGGCAAAATAAATTCTTATATTTTCATGAAGATAACGGAGAAAATTAAAAACAAAAAATGACAAAAATTATCTTAATAAGACAATTTAGGGGACAGATTTTAACACTATGATCCATGGGACAGCTAGATAAAGCTTGTGAGTTTTAAAATCTTTGCAAATGCTAACTAAATTACATGGTTTGGCAAATAATATGACAAAATGTGAATTTTTAAAAAAGCTATGATTCATGGAGCTATAGAAATAATAAAAAGTAAGAACAAATAAAAAGCAAGCACTGAGCCAATAAAACATGGTGAAAGGTTGAGTAAGGCCTTGGAGGAAGAGGAGCGAGGGAAAGAAGAAGATGTCATAGCGAAGGAGTTAATCCAAGCCCTGGGGTCAGACTTACTTTGATTGCAAACCTGACTCCACCACATATTAGCTTCCTGAATTTGAAAATGTCTGTAATTTTCCTAGCCACCTAATCTACATTTGCATAAATTTGTGTTATAGATTTCCTATGTCCTATGGATATTACATGCATATGCTAAATGGTTCAATAATTGTAGATTACTTACAAATTGTGCTTGGCACATGTGATTCACTGGGAAATTTTTCTCTAATTAAAATATTTAAGGTACAGTTTACCAGATCAGGCTTTAATTCATAGATCCTAAATTGATGCACTCCCAGGTTAAATGCTTGCTAAGAAACTCGGCTATTCCTTCTTGTATGCCTTTGGATCCCCTAAACAGAAAATGTACTTGAATTTCTCATCACTTTATCCCCAATTTATTCTAAAGAAATGACGAAAAAGCTTTATTTGATTGTATATCCAGGCAAGGGCTTATTTTGTTATATTTTTATGTTGTCTTTACTTCACATCATACATTGTCTTATATTAACTTCACCCTTCCCCTTTATTTGTTTTTAATTTTAACTGTTTTATTGACATAGCATTCACATAATATAAAATTCAGTGTTTTAAACATATTAAAAAGGCTTATGCAATCATCACAACAATCAATTTTAATAATTTATTCATTCTTGTATTCATTACAATTGACTCCTAATTTTCCCTCCAAACTCCCCTGCTATAACCCTAATTGATCCAAGATAAATAAATCACACATAAAAGGAAGAAAATTACACGCACAAAAAAAATCACACAACACACACATACATAGAAAAACAGATATTCAAGAGAAAGTAGAAAAAATAAAACCTAGAACAAATTTTAAAAGGGTCAAAGGGGAGAACAAAAAAGAAGGGGCTAAATTTTAGCCTCAGAACATCTGCATTAATCCTCTTTCCAATGATAAAAGGACTAGTCAAACCCTGGTCAATGTCAGAGGGGACTCTAGAGCAGCGGTTCTCAACTTGTGGGTTGCGACCCCTTTGGGGGTCGAAAGACCCTTCAACAGGGTCACCTGATTCAAAACAGTAGCAAAATTACAGTTACGAAGTAGCAACAAAAATAATTTTATGGTTGGGGGGGGTTTACTACAAAATGAAGAATTGTATTAAAGGGTCGTGGCACCTGGAAGGTGGAGAACCACTGCTCTAGAAGCCAATTCACATGAATGCTCTGCAAATAGATTTTGGCCTTTCACTGTCATCCACAGCCTTCTGCAAACAGGGTGCTGAGAATTTAAGCTCTAATGCATTTCCCTACTCCTGTCTTGGATTTTAATACTTGCAATCCTTGGGTCACACAGGATTCATGCTTCTCCCTATTTAACTGATATCTCATTTAGATGGCTAATTAATTGTTTTAAGAGACAATTGTTTTAAGATTCCAGATGCTTCATTTTGATAGGCAAACAGTATCAGATTTCTTCATCACATTTTGCTATAGCACCGATATGTTTAGGGATCTCTTCATCAGGACAAGGATGGAGTACGGGATATGTCATAAGAACTAAGGGCTGCAATTAAGTGCCAGTTCAAAATTATTCATTCCTATATCGATGGTTTATAAATCTCCTTGGCTCACTTTACAGATATCATTATCATCTTATTGGGGAATATTATAACTCATACACGGGGGGGCATATTATAATACTATTGTTGCCCAAACCAAAACAAACTCACTGTCATTGAATTGATTCCAACTCCTAGTGACCCTGGTAGAACTGCCTGTGTGGGTCATCAAGACTAGTAGTAGAAAGTCTCACCCTTTTCCTTTGGAGTGGTTGGTGGTTTCTGACCTTTCCTGTTAAGAGCCCAACTGTGAATGCACTGGTACAGAATTTGATATAATGTCGAGAAGAAAAAGGGATACATGGGTAGGAGAGCTTACAAGACTGTAATATCTGTATTGTTTGCTGGACACTATTTACAAAATAAGAGTTGGAGACAGGACAAAACTTGCAACAACTTTCGATGAACTAAGACATCATTAAGTAAGAGAGGGAGTGTGCCATACGGTAATGTTAAGCTGCCATTTATTTGGTTTCAGTGACATCGAATTGGTTCCTATTGGTAGCAATCCCAGGCACAACAGAAAGGCACCCCACTCTGTCCAGTCCTCACAATGGTTCTTCTGTTGAAGCTCCTTGTTGCAGCCACTGTGTCAATCCACCTTCTGAAGAACTTCCTCTTTTATGTTGCCCCTCTATTTTACGAAGGATGTCTTTTACCAGAAACACCATTCTCTATTTCTTGGGCAACCTCAAAGCAAGAGCTAAAGCCCACTGGCTTTCACATCTATGAGATTGAGGTAGTAGTCATCTACTTCTTCTCACACCATAGTGATTCATACTTTAGTTCTAAGAAAGGGTTTCAGTTCACTTAATTTGCTACAGGTGTGTTTAAGGTAGAATCTAGTTTGTTTAGTGAAGTTTTCACATTGGATACTTCTGGAGTGGTTTGCTTAGTGGAGTTTCCAAATTGGATATTTCTGGTATCATCTATGAAGCTGTTGGGCACCTTGAGAGGACAATATCTAAATTCGCAGTTTCTATAGCGTAAAACTTGAGTCACCAAGGGCTATATAGAAACTTGGTCAAAAGTATCTGATTGGGAACACAATACCAGGTATCTTGTGTTTATAGGAAAGTGTGTAAGTGATGATCCCTTTTAGGGATCTATTTAGCTAATGTTAAGAGCTTTTTCCAAATGGCAGATTGCTTCTCTGAATTTACCCCACAACAGAAATGACATTACCTTCTCTCTGATAGATATTATCCCCCCCTACATCCACCGCTCTTGACATTAGTTACATTGAGTTTCACTGGGTACACTTATAGAAGTACCTGTTGATTTAGAGTGACTGTAGAACAGTGGTTCTCAACCTGTGGGTCGCGACCCCTTTGGCAGTTAAAGGATCCTTTCACAGGGGTTGCCTGATTCATAACAGTAGCAAAATTACAGTCATGAAGCAGCAAATAAAATGATTTTATGGCTTGGGGTCACCACAACGTGAGGAACTGTATGAAAGGGTCGTGGCATGAGGAAGGTAGAGAACCACTGCCCAGTGCTACGTGGCAGGAACTTCTTGGTCTTCTCCTGCTCTTTCTAACATGAGAAATTGACTCCAGCTGAGGTGAAGCCTCCTCTATCAAAGTAATTGTTCAGATGTCCAAATAAGTGGGTGACAAATAAATCATGAGCACTAGGCAGGCACACTACCTTATTGCTTGGAAAATTGGATTAGAAGATTATGTGACCTGAGAATGGTGGCTTGCCTTTGTCTTAATATCAATCCTTATAGTAGTGGTCTCATACAATATTTGTTGTTTTGTCATTGTCTACCTGGAAGAAGTAGGACCAGATTGTTCCTTAGAAGCAAGAAGAGCTAGACCTTGTCTTGCATACTTTGGACATGTTTTCAGTAGAGCTCAGGTCCTTGAGAAAGACATGATGCTTGGTAAAGTAAAGGGCAGGAAAAAAGAGGAAGGTTCTCACGGAGACAGATAGACACAGTGGCCCAACAATGAGCTCAAGCATGGGACCAATAATGAGGATGGCACAGAACCAGGGATGCTTTGTTCTGTTGCACAGAGGGTCGCTATTGGTCAGAACTGACTCGATGGCACTTAAGGGCACCAACTTCACTGTGCATAATGATTTCCAGGTCTATCCATGTCATGAGGTGCTTTGTGTTTTCAGCACTGGTTTTAGGGATGCATAGGATTCCATTGTGTGTATGTACCAGAGTTTCTTTATCGGATGGACATTTAGGCAGTTTCCAGCTTCTTGCTATTGTGAACTGTGCTGTGATGAACATCGGAGAGCATACATTTGCTTGTGTTGTCACTCTTACTTCTTTGGGGTATTGCTAGGTTATATAGGATCTCTATTTCCAGTTGTTTTAGGGAATACTCTCTTGATTTCCACAATGGTAGTACATGTTTACAAGCCTATCTGCAGTGTATAAGAATTCCTTCTCTCCATACCCTTTCCAGCATTTGTTGTTTTATGGATCAAAGTGAAATACTATTCCTGATAATATCAATATTTTCTCTGCTTTTGTGATGTTGCATAAGGCCATGTTATGAGGATTTGGGGTTTTGTTATGTTAAGTTGTAATCTATGCTAAAGGATATAGCTTTTCATTTTTATCAAGAAGTGCTTCACCGGCCATCTATCAGGGAAGCAAATAAATCCACATGGAAGAGGCACACCAGCCTGTGTGATCATGAGGCATTGGTGGGATCAGGTATTGAGTGTCAAAAGATCCACAACAAAAAGCATATTGAAGCGAATAAGGGGGGTTGGAGTGGAGATCCTAATCCCATCTGTAAATGATTGGATATCCCCCCACAAAAGGGCAATAAGGAAGAGATGATTCAACCATGGTGCAGTATAGCACTGACAAATCACACATCATTCCTCTAGTTCCTGAATACTTCCACTCACCCCCCACTACTATGATCCAGTTCTACCTTACAAACCTGGCTAGACCAGAGAGCACACATTGGTACAGATAAGAGCTCTGGACATACGGAATTCAGAAAAGATAAATTCCTCAAGAACAGTAGTGAGAGTGGTGCTACCAGAGGGTAGGGGGATGATCAGGGAGGGGGACGTATGAGAAAGGGTAAAACCCATCACAAGATTGGATATATAGCCCCCAAAGTGGATGAATGACAGAAATATGGGTGAAGGGAGACAATTAACAGTGTAAGATATAAAATAATAGCAATATATAGTTGATCAAGGATTCATGAGGGTGGGAGGGTGGGGGAAGGAGGGGAGGAAAGAGGAGCTTATACCAAGGGTTCAAGTAGAAAATATTTTGGAAATGATAATGGCAAAATATGTACAAATATGCTTGAAATGATTGATGTATGGAATGTTACAAGAGCTGTAAGAGCCCCCAATAAAAGGATTTAAAATAAAATAAAGAAAAAAGAAGGGCTTCAAGTCATCTTAGCTTCAACAAGCATGCTTGTGTCCTGTGCAAATCACAGATTATTAATGAGTATTCCTCCAATTCTATGAAAATTCTGATACAACCATGTAGACATCACTGCTGATTTTAAACCATGCATTATGCCCTTAGTCCTTTATAATGACTGCTCTTGGTTTACATCAGTGGTTCTCAACCTTCCAATGCCACGACCCTTTCATACAGTTCCTCAGTTCCTCAATAAAATGATTTCTGTTGCTACTTCATAACTGTAATTTTGCTACTGTTATGGATCGGGCAACTCCTGTGAAAGAGTCCTTCAACCCCCAACAGGATCGCGACTCACAGATGGAGAACCGCTGGTTTACATACAGGCTACACAATGTTCTGGAATTCCCATTCTATATCTATCTTTCTATCTATCTATCTATCTATCTATCTATCTATCTATCTATCTATCTATCTATCTACCTACCTACCTACCTATCATCTATCTATCATCTATCTATTTCACACTGACAAATATATGCTTATTCAATAAAGCATAGGTAAGCATCTTCCTCCTGTTCTCTGCTTGCAGTCAAGATCCAATTGACATGATAAATGATACTCCAAATTCCAAGTTCTCTTCCAAAGTAGGCTTGACTTTGGCAGTTCCCTGTGCATATCTGCTTCAACTGTTTTTGAATTATCTTCAGCTAAATTTTGCTTGCATTTGATATTAATCGTTTTTTTAAGTGTTTTTCTTGTTCTTGCTGCTGTTATTGCATTCTATCAAGTCACTTTTCTTTGGAATCAATGATACAGGATCTTTTCCATTCAGCTGACCAGATATCTCTCTTAAAAGATTCTTAGCTTAGAGGAGTGAGGACCTATAGTGCGGCGTCCATTAATTGGTAGCTAACGTTAGGAGTTTATATATTTTTAGGTAAAAGGCATCTTCAAGCATTTGAGATTTTTGTCTTAAGATGTTTATGCCAATCCTCTCTCTCTGATTTTATAATTGCGAAACTGTTAGATGGAAATGTGCCTGCAGAAATTGCCATGACTGACTGTTCTGGCCCCATAGTTTCCAGGAAAATAAAGGGCTTTGGAAAGCTGTTGATACCCCCTGCCAAACAGTAGCAAATTTCCATTTCCATGTCTGCCCAGGCTCATCCCTTCTTCCCCTTTTCACAAGGTTACGATTTGTGAGTCATCCCCATAATTCTGCTTTCTCTGGAGGGCAATTATGATTCCAGCTTTGCTGTGCTCCTTCAACATTTTCCCATCTGTGCTGTGTCTGGAGAAAAAAAATTCAGAATCCTGCCAAGTCCAAGTATATGTTATTATTTTCTATCTTTTAATACTGATTCAGGTCTGTCTCTTCCAGGATGAGCTAATAAATAACTTCACTCATGCTGCCACCTTGCCCAAATTTTTGTTCCAGTTATATATTCAGACTTTTATTATTTATAGCTAAGAACTTAGTCAATAAATTTGTGTGGCTTTCCCCCGCACCCCATTAGAAATAATTCATTTGAAAAGAGGGTGTTTTTTTTCAGTCTTTCTTGACTAGATTCTAGTTATTTATAAGTAATTAAACCCAATTGTATATTTCATATTATATAATGTTTGAATCCCAGTTATTATTTAACTGAACATTATATTGAATGTAAATATGTTACCCCTTTCCTTTTCTTTGTCAGAGCTGAAAAAGAATATTCTCTTGGGAGGGATTTGACCCTCCATCAGGCAGTACCATCCTCTGGTGGGACCAGCACCTATGAAACACTATGCCATTTCAAACAAAATTTATCATTCATATGTTTTCCTTTGTTTTATGAGACTGACCAGTGACAAATATACGGAAGCATTGCTTCACTAGCACAATTTTCATATTTATACTGTTAATTCTTTCTACTGAGGTCAACTTTTAAAAGACAACATATGACTTTATTTATTAAAGAGACCATATTCTAATGTAAAGAGAACTTCAAGAAAAATATTACACATATGAATGTAGTATTTTGCACCTCTAAAACTTCAAAGTACTTCAAAAAGTCCTGCTTAAAAATCTAAAAGTGGAAGAGGTTCCAGCCCAAGTAAAAGTAGAACCACTTTCTGGTGGCCAAAGAAAGATCATCTGCGCATATGATAGACGTGTTTTGAGATGTTAGCCAATGTGTTATCAGAAAGCTGCCAAGAAACATACCACCCGAGTCTTTCTCCACTCAACCATGCAGACTCCCACTCTTTTCTCTCGTCAAACAAGGGCAATGTTTTGAGAGTTTTCATGAGAACTTATTAGGCATACATCCTAAAGTCTTTATTTGTGTCCTTCTGGCTTCTTTTTGCTCCTTAACCTTGAAAAAGAAATGTTTAAAAGAGCACCCATTTTGTGAGATTACAAAGAGTACAGTTGACATGGTTAAGTTCCAAATGGCCTGGTGTCATTGCTTACGAAATTGTCTTGAAGTTGATGAAGTTACTTTTGAGGTATAAACTTTATATATTTTTCATCTTTTAATTCAATTTCCCCATGAACATTTTAAATGTTCCATAATAAAATTTCTTCTCCTGAGTATTCTATGACAGTGATGATATTTCTGAAATTTCTTTGCTCTTTTATGTTTTTTCCCCCCAACATCAAGGGTAAGAACACTCTAACATTCAGAATTTCCCCATCATTGTCATCATCTTCTACCCCTTAAGTAAAACTCACTACTAGAACTTGGATATATATTTTAATGTATGTGACATTTAAATCCTTAACTCTGGTTCCAATATATCTCTTCAAGTATCTTACATTTTAAACAGTCTGGTGACCATCTTTGGAGCCCTGGGAGTGTAGTGGTTTAGCACTGAGATGCTAACTGAAAGTTTGGCAGTTCAAAATCACCATCTGCTCCTTAGAAGAAAAACAGGGTTTTTCACTCATAAAGAATTACAGTCTCAGAAACTCACAGGGGTCATTCTACAGTTCTATACTGTCCTATAGGGTATCTCTGAGTGGGCATCAACTCTATGGCAGAGGGTTTTCTGAGAATGAGAGGAATAGTTTTTCCATTTCACTGGGCTTAAAAGAGAGACAGCTACAACTAGTACCTGAGAGACTGTGAGACACAGAGAAATGCAGCGGCAGCCGCAAACGAGCCTGGAGAGTAGTAAGAAATGACAAGAGGGCTTCTTGGCCCAGGGAAAACTGAGGGCCTTCCTGCAGGAGGTTTGATGGCAGGACTGGATACCTCTGGAAACTCACTGACAGAGATACAAGAGAGTTTTAATACCTGACTGAGTAGGACAGTGGCCAACCAAGAGACTAAAACGCCTATCTGACGCGAGAGCTGAGAAGAGACTGTCCTAATTGAAGAATTGTATCCTGAGTTGTTTCTGAACCTGAATTGTAACCTGTTAGTTCCTGAGTAAATTCCATAATCTTTAAGTGTTGCAGGTGCATTCTGTGTAGCCATTGTAACAAATTATTGAACCCAGTAGAAGGGTCAAGTTTGTAGTTAGCCAGATGGCTCATGTTAGAATAGGGAAAAGTTTGGAAATTTGATGTATGCCTGACCTCTATCTACGTCAAAGGCATCAGCCTTAGGTTGTCAATCTTGATTCTCTTCCCACTTTGGAAGCCAGAGCAAGCCAGTTGCCCTTGTAATAACATTTTTAAAATGTATAAGCAATACGCCATAGTGATTAAAATAATATTCTGAGTGTAAGCTAAAAGCTGGTACAAAATAATAGGGACCTCTATTAAACAAAAATATCAAAATGGGAAACTATTGTTTCTCAAAAGATCATCCATCTGGGTCTTTATACTTATGAAGGCAATGTTTTCATCACTCTAAACCTTCCCCTCCAAAATTTTGCACTCTTAGAATTCTATCAAGTCACATTTCTTTGACATCCTTGAAGGATCATATGTTTTTGAAATGTTCTTTGAATTCGGGGAACAAAAATATTCTGAAGGACCAAGATGGGGGTTATAGGTTAGATGAGCTAAGAATTCCCAATAACATTCATGTAGGAAAATCTTGTTACCCTTAAAGAATGATAGGTGCATTTTGTGATGCACCAATCTGCACAACTTTCTGGATCTTTTTCTTCCAAATGCAGTTTTTAATTTGCTTAAAATACCTTCTTTATAAGACCCTGAGCTCATCTGTGCCCTTTGAGAAAATTTATCAGCCATTTACAATCTACTGGAATCTCAGAAAGCAATCATTATAACCTTCTGAGCTGACCTTGGTGCATTGAATTTAATTGGCTCAGGAGATATGCTCAGAAGCCACTTTTTTATTATTAGAATTTTTTAAAGACACTTTTATGAGATGTAGATAAAAATATTACAAATATAACTTGTCTGCAGCCATCCATTGAATTCAGAATCATTTTAAAACACATTTGATTTGGAGTAAACTCATGATGAATGTATGAATTGGAATTCTAGTACAAATACTTTTTGACTTAGCCTGTAGGATAAACCTTGTCTTCTTTAACTAAACTTCAGTTTCTTGGTTCACTATTTCTACTAATTGCTAACTTGATATCATTTATGTTGATTCCAGTTGGACTTACCACAGTTGATATGGCTCCAAAATAGAGGTAATATCAGAGAATCCACTGACTCCTTTTCAGTAAACTTGTAGTTTGTAAAGCGCAAGCTTATAATTGCAGGCATTATTCCTGCCTTATGCATAAGGAAGAGTAAAATGCAGTAGATATCAGGGTCCACAGACTTGACTATCATCTAAATAGCTTTATAATCTAGACAAATAGCTAAAGTTTGAAATTCCATTTCTTCATTTGTAAAATATTTTAAAACATATTTATTGGTAATGCTTTAGAGATAAAACAACAGCATTACACAGTGTTTAGTAGCACAGAATTTTTGAATTACAAAACTCTCAGCCCTAAAGTCAATTTCAACTCAGGGAAGAACTGAGATAATTCCACATGTTGTAAATCTTTATGGAAGGACGTTGCCATATCTTTCTCCTGTGGAGTAACTGGTGGGTTTGAACCACTTACCTGTTAGTTAGCATCTGAGTGCTTAACCATCAGGGCTACTTTTTAGAATTCTGAGTATTTAAATAATACTCTTTAAAACTGTAAGAAACATTTTCTTTTTTAATGCTTTCAGGAATCATAGGGAATGTGGATTATAATTAAAATAGCCATAATTCTTATATAATATATCCTAATATTTCCCTTGTGGTGTAGTAGTTGTCCATTGGACTGCGATGAGCATGGTCGGCAGTTTGGAACTGTTAGATCTCTCATGGGAGAGATATACCTCGGTCCTTGACTCTCACAATAAAGAATTCACACCAAAGCCTGGTTTGTGATCCAAGTGGGTTTATAGAGAATAGAAGCAGTTTCAGGTTCTACAGTAAATGGAACACAAGTCAGTCAGAGTCAAGAACACAGTTGCGGGACTGTGGCCTGGCTGCTCCGGACCATAGCCCGGCTGCACTACATTGTGTAGCAGCCTCTGGGAAAGAGAGAGCCAGAGCAAAACCTCTGGCTTTTTCAGGAGACCCTTTGGGAGGCATGGTTGACAATACTGGTCGACCCCATTGACCAAATCAAATTCACCTGGCTTAGATGGGCCCATTTAGGTGTACCACACCTTTCTGGCCTAAAGCTCAAATGCATAATGGATGCCCCAGCCCCTAAGCTAGCTATCTAACATTTCTTCCCTGAAGAGATATGGACCCAAATCTTTGGGGTACTGGGTGATGACATCTCTAACGACTTCCTGCTGGCAAAAGGGGTGAAGTGGGGCTTGGGTCAATACCCTTCCTACTCTGTTGGAAGGGGTTGTCCATTCAGGGCCCAGGATGGATCAGGTTGAGGTGGTCCAGAAGATGGTAGTCCTGGAGCTGGCACATTGGTTCAGAGGCCTTGGTAACCTGAGAACTTCTGGAAAAACAAACAAACGGACAAACAGGCCTACAGTTTAAGTGAGACAAGGGTAAAATTGTGGAGTGGCAGTGCCTTTGAAGTTAGTTTAGTGTACAGGAAACAAATAAAAATCTTAGGACTAACTGGCATGAGTGTTCACTGTAAACACAGGAACGGGGGTAAAAGCATTCACAATTTTCCCTAAGAGGGTACAAGTGTTTGGCACTACTGGGTGCAGTGGGATCACTGCTTCATTTATTTTCCTAAGGTCTTGGACCAGCTGATAAGACCCGTCTTTCTTTTTCACTGGCAATATGAGGATGGTTACAGGGGAAGTTAACAGGGACAAAAAGTCCATGTTGGAAGAACTTACTAATAAGGGGTTGTAATCCTTTGATGGCTTCAGGCTTCAAAGGATACTGTCTCTGATGGGGAAACTGGATAGGATCTTTTAGGAAAATCTTTACAGTGGTAGCATATGTAGCTTATGTCCCAAACTTCAGGGGTTATGGTTTGTTCCCATGGTTCCTGTCGGGGAATCTGTGGCTCCTTTACTGTGAGTAACATTTGGAAAGCTGCAGAGGGATGAGGATGAGGCCCAATGACTATGCAGGTGTGTAGCTTGGACAGTATATCTCAGCCTAGGAGAGGATCAGGACATTCAAGGACTACTAGGAGGCTATGAGAAAAATAAAAGTTATCCCATAGGCACCTGATAGGTTCAGCACAATATTTAACTACAGGTTTTCCTGACACTCCCAGGATGGAGCAGGTGTGGGATGTCAGGAGTCCAGGGAAGGAGGTAAGGACAGAATAGTTGGCCCCAGTATCTAAAATGAAATTTACTGACTTACCTGCCATGTCAAATGCTCACCCTAGGCTCCAGACCAGTAACAGCTATCTCTTGCTGCTGGGCCGTCCGGACCAGGGACCTTCAATCTTCCTCCATTATCAGCTACACATTGACCTGTGGGCACCCCTCCTCCAGGTTTTTGGCCTTAGGACAGAGGCCAGCCCAGTGGATGGCCTGCTTGCAATGGAAACATGGCGTACAAGAGGCTTGTTCCGGTTAAGGCAGTTCCTAGCCCAATTACCCGGTCACCGGCAAATCTAGTGCTTGGTACCTGGTTCAAAGGCCTGAGAAACCTGGGAGGCATTCGAAGGGCATCGGTTATTAACTGCAGCCAATACCTGGGCATGCCTAATGTCCTTCCTTATCTCCTTCTCCTGGGCTCTAGCCTCCCCTTCCTTCTCCCTAGTGTAAAAGGCCATATTAGCATAAGCAACCATCTCCTCTATGGTAGCTCCTTCAGGTTTCTACACTAGTTTTTGAAGTTTCTTGTGAATGTCAGTGAAGCCTGCATGAGAAACTTGTCCCTGATTAAGACTTGCCGCTCAGAGGATTCTATATCTAGCAGTATGACTCTTCAGGGCCTCTTGCAGCCACTCTAAAAAAGGTTACAGGAGACTCCATATGTCCCCGGTGAATTGCTGTCACTTTGGCATAATTAATGGCCTACCTGACTTGTTCTTGTGCCCACTTGTCCTGAGGCTCACTATGAGTGCAAGCAGGGTCAGTTAAAGGTACAGTTTCCCCTACAGGGTATTTATCATTCATCTCATGTAACTCTGCAAACTTCCTAGCACCTTTGAGCACTCGTTCTTTCTCAATGTCTGTCATAGTCTGTTCCAGTATGACCACTACATCCTTCCAGGTTAAATCATAGGCTAGGGTGAGGTGCTGGAAGTGTTCTATGTACTGTTCGGGCTTGTTAGGGAAACTCCCCAATTAATTTTTAATTTGCTTGAGTTCAATTAGAGTGAAAGGCTTGTAAATTGCATGGGCACCAAATTCTCCTGCTGCCTCTTCTATGGGTAGAATGTTCAGGGCTGATTCAGGACTGGGGGAATAGTTGCCCCTAAGTCCAGGGTACCTTAGGGGGTCCTGGGTGCACTGGGAATGAAAGTCTCTATTGCTTCGCAAAAGGAAAGATGCTCTAACATATGGCATCTCCGCCCACTTCCCCATCATTCTACAAAAGTCTTCTAGCTGAATCAAGGTTGGAAAGGGAAAGTGTACCATTGGCTGGCCACAATTCTCCTTTTTCTAAGATATTGTGGCCAAATAGAGTTGCAAAACAAAACCAGCTTCTCTTGGTCCATCCTCTCTGGCTCGAATCTATCCCAATTGGACAGGGGCAATCCCTGAGTACCGAGCTGGAAAGTCCCATCTAGAAATACACAACAAGGAGGTTATCGAGAGCTTGATGACTCACAGTCAGTAACAGCAGCTTCAGCATGCATCTCTGGGATACCATGAATCTGAGGTCTCATGCAGGGCCCATGCTCAAGGGAGGGGGTCAAAGACCGGTCGGTGCAGCCTGACATTAAGTCTGCCCGTTCTCTAGAGAACAGGCTAGGAGGGCCACTGCGTGGTGTGGCCCCATGGCCTTCAAAGAGGCCTGCTGACAGGAGCAGACTTTCAAATCTCTGAAGGGAAGGGACATCTATCTGACAGCTCAGGAACCTTTAGGGAAATTGGAATTTCTGGCTAGAACCCCATGGTGGTGGAGCTGTATCGAGAGCTGTCCCCAAAAGTGCTGGAAGCAGCATCACTGAAAGGTGAAAGTCAACGGTTACTCAGGCGAGGCTTCCAAACACCTTCGGCCTAGGTCTGGGCAACTGAAAGCCAGCCAGTAGCAAGGAACAAACCCACACTGGTAGAACACTAGAGCAGCTTGTTTGTAAAACCAGGAGAAAGCTAAAGGGAATGGAGGGGAAAAGGGAAATATTTGGCTCCCGGGACTAGGCAGGGCTAACCCCGGGCCTAAGCAACCAGCTACCTAGGCACCGCCCCTCGATGTGTCTGGAGCAGTGGGAGCCATCTTGGCCAGGGTCACTCGCTGTTACCCCGCAGCCAAAATGGCGGACAACCGGTGGTGCCATCTTGCCAGGGAACGGACAGTCACATGGCTGGGGAAAAGGCAGCTGCAGCTAGTGACCTAGCCGAAAGTCAGCAGGGGTCAGGCACCAGAGTCAGAGTCCTGCAGAAACCAACAGGGTTTACGTGGACACATCCAGCCATCTAGCTGGCTGGAACACAAAGCATACCACTGAGACTCAAAAAGACTTTGGGAATAGAAATCCTCCCAAACTGCAGACAACAGAGTCCCAGCCTCCTCCCAGAAATCCAGACTGGGGAAGGCATGCAAGTTCCCGGGAAGGCAGACACAGAAAGGCAAATGTAAAATCG
Source organism: Echinops telfairi (assembly GCF_000313985.2). Taxonomy (NCBI): domain Eukaryota; kingdom Metazoa; phylum Chordata; class Mammalia; order Afrosoricida; family Tenrecidae; genus Echinops; species Echinops telfairi. The sequence continues at coordinate 9,132,443 of NW_022103903.1, forward strand.
CATATACCAGTAAGAGTAGGCGAAAGATGGACACAAAAGGATGGGGCTGCGGTAGTACATTATGAGTGTCCCCATGAGTCGGTTTTGGGAGCCATCCACCTCCATGGTGTTTTGCGGGAGGAGTTCAGCCCAGCTTCCTTTCCAGCTTGTATCCGAGTCACATGGCACAAAGTTAGGTTCGATCTTTCTGGGGAAAGATATACGCCTCGCTCCTTGGCTCTGCGCAAAAAAGGCTTCACACCTAAGCCTGGTTTGTGATCCAAGTGGATTTATAGAGAATAGAAGCAGTTTCAGGTTCTACAGTAAATGGAACACAAGCCAGACAGAGTCCACAGCAGTTGCGGGACTGTGGCCTGGCCCCTCTGGACTGCAGCCTGGCTGTGCTACATCTGTAGTAGCCGCTGGGAAGGAGAGCACCAGAGCAAAACCTCTGGCCTTTTTAGGGGCCCCATTAGGAGGCGTGGTTGACAATACTGGTCAACCCCATTGGCTGAATCAACTTCACCTGGCTTAGATGGGCCAATCCAGGTGTAACGCCCACCTAGGTGTACCACCCCTTCAAGGCCAGGAGCTCAAACCTCTGAAGACACATAATGGATGCCTCAGTCCCTATTCTAGCTACCTAACAAAACTACCAGCAGCCCCACAGAAGAAAGACTGGGCTTTCTACGCCTGAAATCACTGTCTTGCTACTTCCAGGGGGTTGCTATGAGTCAGCATTGACTCAATGGCAGTGATATCCTGATATTAATATTTAATTATTATTACACTAAAATTGTTAGTATGATAATTAACAGCTTACTCATGTTGATTCATGGCCATGAGTAACAGCTTACTCGTGGTTAACTCATGTTGATTTTTAAAACTTTTATTTTTCCTAATTATTTCTTTGCATCTGCTTGTTCTTTTAAATGTGGTTTCAGGAATTCTGGTTTTAGATTCTTGTTCTGCTAGATTCTGGGTGTATGTCTATGCTATTCAGTGTTTTTTAAATGGAGCCATCAATGGGCAGGTATATTCCCATTTTGATATAAACTAAATATATCATAGAAGCATTCATATGTAACAATAAAAATGCATGTTAACAATGTGTGGGAAAGTCATAAACATGTACATTTGTTTGAGTTGGAGGTATGACAAAGTAGGGATCCTTCTGAAACAAACAGCTATATTGCCATTGCTTCCTTCCAGAGCAAAGTGACGGCAGCCTCAATGAGTTGGAATCAACTCAGTGGCATGCAATAACACCTTCTTGGTAACAGGTAGCTAGGTCATTTCTCCTTCAGAATGGCTGGGTGGGGTGGAAAGTTTGGGTTAGCTACTGTGCACTTAACCGTGCTGCTACCAGAGATGTTCCGGTACACACATAATTAATGACTAGCATTCAGGAATAAACACAAATGGTATACACATTGTCACAAAAGTTTCCGTATTCATCTCTATTCTCTCTGCCCTCTTCATAATTTTATGATTTGCTGTTTGCATTGTCAACCATAATTCTAAACTTTAAGCAAAGCTGATGTTCAAAAACATTATATAGTGTATAAGGAAGGATCTGTGTTGAACATGTTTCTGCAGTTATTAGCTCCTAAGGAAGAACCTTTGAAAAATTACACTTAGTGGTTATATCTAGATAAAAAAATTTTATATACAAATGAATGTTCTGGCCTATTTTTTGTATAGTTAACTAGTAGTACATAGTTTGCATTAAACACTCCTTAAATATTATTTGTGAATCATAGTGAACCAAGCCTCATATCAATAACTTTAAAATCACTTTAAATGAAATTGAACATTGTGACTGACTAACTTGGTGGCAATTTTTATCCCTAATAAAATCCATCACCATCCCTAGAAGAAATAAGCCAAACTTTCTCTGAATTCATTTGACCATGAAAACATTACAACACACCTTAACTATTTCACTACTGGCAAGGAATATTTCTGTGTATTTGATATCCATTAACTCATGAAAACAAAGAATAAGAAGATATGACAAATAAGCTGCCAGATTTTCATCAATATTTAGCAGACTCTGTATAAGATTAACCCAAGTTTAGCTATATAAGGAATATGTCTTCTGAACTGAAAGGTAAAAGGACATCAATTCCAAGACAATAATAAACAAAAGAGCAAGTTTCAAGACAGGAGTATAGTATAGAGTTAAAGTAAATAACTAATTTTTTTAAGTATTGAAAACATTTTCCAATCAAGTATAAAATGGAAAATATTGGGTCATCCTTCTGCCAACCAAAAAGGAGCCATAGAGGAGGTCAGGTAAGCAAGGGATTGTGACCTATAATATCCAGCTATTCTAGGAGAAAAAATGAGGTTATATGCTTCCATATAATTTTACAGTCTCAGAAATCCTACATATGGTTACAATGACTTGGAATCAACCCTATGGTAGTGTTGTTAGGTAGGCCAGCATAGGACTGGGAGATGTCCGTTAACGCGTGTCCAGAGGGCCAAGCTAGGGAAACAAAGGAGTGGTGCACCGCACATGTTCAGGGTTCCCGCCTGTAGGCAGGGGTGGGCTTGAACTTGAATTGGATCACCTAGCCAGGTAAATTCAATTCAGCCAATGGGGTCAATCAGGGGTTGTCCACCACGCTTCCCTGTAGAATCCTTGAAAAGGCAGAAGCCCAGAGGGGAGAGAGAGAGAGAGAGAGAGAAAGAGAGAGAGAGAGAGAGAGAGAGAGAGAGAACGAGAATTTAGACGGGAAGAGAGAGAACTTAGGCGCAGAGAGCTTTGGAAGGCTCTGCAGGATGCAGAGCCGCTTCCAACCAGGCCGCATGTCCAGGAGGAGCCTTGGGTGCCATGTAAACGTGAAACTTCTTCTAACTTGCATAAAACTCACTTCGATCACGAACCAGGCTTCGGCGTGAATTCTTTCTCGCGCGGAGCCAAGGACCGAGGTATAAATCTAGCTCCAGAGAGATCTAACAGTGTGTTTTGTTATTTCCAGAAGACCAAATAATGAAGAATGCCTTTTATATACACAATTTCTTAGATTTATTAATACATTTGTTGTTTGTTTGTCATTTCCCTTTATAGTTGTTGTATTATCTTTATCAATGTCCTTTATTTTTACCTCTCTGGGTTTCAACATCCACTGCAATGGCTACACAGACATTGATACAATTCATACTTACAGGATTTATTAAGGAAGCTAACAAGTTGTAATGTCAGTGAGAAATGCTCAGGGTTGAGTTTTCTATCAGAGCACATTACAAAGTGCTTTCAGATAGACTAATAAATGCCCAAAGGGCATGGCACTCTAGTCAGCCTCCCGGAGGCACCACAATTCAGTAAACCTCAGCCCACAGGCACTCAGCTCCATTTCTGTTGAGTAAGCCCAAGTTCCCCACTTACCTTAAGCGTCCAGAAACAATCCACTCTACAAGCTAGCTTCCTGCATAAAAGCACTCAGCTCTACTTGCTCCCTGGGTTGGAAGGTTCATCACTGTTCCATGGTTCTGCCTACTGGTCCTGCTGCTTCTCACTTGATGTTATAGCTATTTTCTGAATCTAAGAGGTCCACTGTCCGGAGGCTGCTATCCACTCTTGGCTCTTCTCAGAGGGATCATTTTATGCACGTCAGGATGGCTCGAGGGAATCCTATTCACAATTACCAACAATTGAAGCCTATCAGTACCTTCATATTATGTTTTCCCCTCGATGTCTTTCTGTGACTGTTTTCCTTAATAAGATCCCCTTCAAATAGAATTAGGACACATCCTGTCCTTCGGTGACTTTATCTTAACAAGAAATATTTCAAAATCTTTGTTTACCAACAAGGTCTGATTCCACGGTTCTGTGGTTAGGGTTTCAAGCTATCGTTCAGTCTGCAGCAGGAGCACAGCCCTTCACGTGTGTGGGCTTTTTCATTCTCCCAGGAACATGTCGGAGGAATATGACAGCATACCTCCACTTTTGCTTTTAACTTATTTGGACATTTCTTGTTAGACAGTCTGCTGCAATGTTAAACAATTGATGTTAACTATTTTTCACAAATATGTTGGGGATAAAACATTTTTTTAAACCTTAGAACAATGCTTTTCATCAATCTGCCAAACTTACCCAACAGTGACTATTCTCTGGAGTTACGATGCTTTCATTCAGTGGTTCTCAACCTTCCTAATGCCACGTCCCTTTAATAAATTTCATCATGTTGTAGTGACCCCCAACCATAAAATTATTTTTGTAATTTTGCTACTGTTATGAATTGGGCAACCCCTGTGAAAGGGTTTTTCTACCCCCAAAGGAGTCGCAACCCACAAGTTGAGAACCGCTTCTTTAATTCTTACCCTTGCATTAACTACTTGGTTGTTGTTCATTGTCTTAGAATCAGCTCTCATCCATGGCGACAGTATCTATAACAGAACTTATCAATGCTCTGCCCTCACCATCCTGACAGTCATTGACATGATTGTGTCCATTGTTATAGCCATGTTGTTAATGAAAGATGGGCTTTTTTTCATTTTCATCATCCCTGTGCATTAACATGCATAATGTCCTTTTCTACAAATCCATCTTGGTGACATGTCATGTCAAACATAACCAATAAATACTCTCTCCATCCTCACTTCTAAGGAGCATTCTGACAGTATTTTCTCCCAAGTTTATGTGTTAATTCTTTTGGCAATCCACAATATCGTCAATGTTCTTCACAAAAACTATAATTGAAATATGTTAATTCTTCAGTGTGGTAGTTACATAATCTGTTGTCCATTTGAGAGGATTAAAAGTGAAGGGGTGGAGTTTAGCCTGTCGATCAGTTAACAGCTTGATGACCTCATTTGGAGGCGCTAAGGAAAGAAATAGCTCACTTGAGGTGGGACAGGGGCTGACTTCCTGGGAGACATCGAAGCTGATAAGACACATGGAGCTATGCTAGTGCCCTGAGCTGGAGGAACCACATGGAGACTCCTGTCACTGCTGCGAATCTTACAACACTACTGGATCCACAAGACTTCCCACCCACTGGCCTATAATTTGGCATCATTGCAGGTGTTTCATGAGTCTGAACAGGATTTTATAGATAAGTACTGGACATATGGGCTAATATTGGACTTATGGACTTAATCTGGACTCGGCTGGGGTGTTTCCTTGATATACAGTTGCTCTTGTATATAAAGCTCCTTCTTAAACACTTATGAGTCTCTATTATTTTGTTTCTCTAGTCTACCCACACTAACACATTCAGTTTCATAGTTATTGGTTTTCAAAGTCCCCAAAAAGAAGAAGATAGGGGAAATCGATTTAAGCCATGATAAAAGGGCACAAAATTAACTCTTATTAAGAATTATCTGGGATACTTGAAAAAAATGTTTTTTGGGAGAGTTTCAAGCCTTTAATTTATTTCCAGTATATTGAAAATATTGATTTTGACAGAATTTCTCATTATTCATTTTGCTATTATGAATAAGTAAATGTATAGAGTTCACTGTTCCACAATTCCATATCATTCTTCTAATTTTATAGTTTGCATATGAAAGTTCAGTATGTGTCCCAACTCAAGTAGGAGGAGGATTAGTTTCTAAAATCTAACGTGGAAACCAAAAATCAAAGGGATTTCCTTTGCAGGAGGATATGGAGAGCCCTGACGGGAGGAGGGAAGTGAACGGAAATGCCTGGGGCAATATCCGTGTGTGTCTTGACATAGATTGAGGTTAGCAAGCCATAGATTTGTGTCAAGAATTTGCGGGTGCACAATTAAAAGCTGTGCCTTGGTTGTATATGCCCTTAATTTCTTGTTGTATCTTATGGTTCTAGCTAGGACTCATAGGACAACGTTGAATAAGAGTGGGGCTAAGGGACAACCTTGTCAAGTTCCTGTATTCAGTGAAAATGCTTTAGTCTTTTCCACATTGAGTGTGATATTAACTGTTGGTTTTTCATATTCAGACTTTATTTTTTAGAATATGGCCTTTATTATGTTGAAGATTTTCCCTTTTATTCTTATCTTTTCAAGTGTTGTTATTATGAAGGGGTGTTGGATGTTGTCAAATGATTTTCTGCAACAATTGATATTATCGTATAATTTTTATCCTTTATTTTATTTATGTGGTGGATTACATTAATTGTTTTTTAATTGTTGAATCATTCTTTCATCCCTCGTATAAATCCTACTTGGTCATGATGCAATTTTTCTTGATATGTTGTTGGATTCTATTGGCTAGGATTTATTAAATGAATTTTTGCATCTATGTAAACGAGGACCATTAGTCTGTTCTTTTCCATCTTTGTGGAGTCATTGTCTGGTTTTGGTGTCAGGGTGATGCTGGCTTCATAGAATGGGTTCAGGAGATTGCTGGAATAGATCGTGTAGTGTTGGGAACAGCTTGTCTCTGAATTCTTGGTAGAATTCTCCTGTGAAGCCATATGGTTTTGGGTATTTTGGGGGGTTGGGAGTTTTTGATGACCTTTTCTGTTTCTTCTCTTGCTATAGGTCTGTATAACTTTTTAATATCCACCTGCAATAATTTTGAGTATATTTGTTCATGTTATCTAGATTATCTATTTTTTTTCTTTTTATCATTTTATTTTCTAGATTGTCCATTTTTTTGTATATTTGCCCATGGCATGTAGACTATCAAATTTGTTGGAATACAGTCTTTCATAATGTGATATTATTTATTTCAATTTCATTTGAAATTGTGATGCCACCTGTTTTGCATTACAGGATGTGATGCATCCTGTTGTGATGCCACCTGTTTCATATCTAATTCTAGATATTGTCATCTGCTCTTTTGATTCCTGTGTTAAATTGGCTCATGATTTATCAGGTTTTTCTTAATCCTTTCAAAGAGCCAACTTCTGGCTTTGTTAATTTTTTTCCATTGTTTTTGTTTCCCATTTCATTCATTTCTTCTTAGATTTTTTATGATTTATGCTCTTCTGTTGTTAGAGAATTTGTGCTGTTCTGTGTTCTGATTCTTGGGGGTGTTGTTTGAAGTGTTGAAAATTATTTACTCCTCATTTTTTATATGTGCATTAATTGTTATTGTTATTAATATTAATTGCAAATTGACCTTTGAAAACTGCTTTTGCTGAGTCCCTAAAGGTTTTCATATATTGTGTTATCATTTTCATTTGTTTCTAGGAACCTCCTAATTTCATCTCACATTTAGACTATTATCCAGTTTTTTGTTTGTTTGTTTGTTTTTGTTTTTTAATTAGTGTTTTTTGAGTCTCCATCTGCTTGTATTTATTTTTTTATTCATGCTATTTTTTATTTCTGCTTTTGTTTTGTTTTATAATAGATCATTTTATTGAGGGTTATTTCAGTTCTTATAACAATCCATACATGAATTGTGTCAAACACATTTGTACATATGATTCTCAGTTTTATAGCACTGTGATCTCAGAAGATGATTTGAATGATCTCCATGAATTTAAATTTGTTAAGGCTTGATTTATGGCCTAGCATGTGGTTTATTTTAGAATGAAAGCTGTGTATGTTGGAGAAGAATGTGTATTTTTGTTTTTTGTTTTTGCTATTGGTTGTAAAATGCTATAAATATCAAGGAGGTTGAGTTGTTTGAATGTGTTATTGAGTTCTTCAGCTTCCTTATTGCATCTATTTCCTGTTGATCTATCTTTCCTTGAGAGTGGTGTATTAAAGTCTCCTACTATTAGTGCTGATCTGGTGATTTCTCTTTTCACCTCCTTCAGGATTTGATTGATGAATTTTGAGGGTCTTTCATTAGGCACATATATGTTTATTATGGTTATATGTTCTTGGTCTACTGATCCTTTGATAAATATATAATGCACACACTTGTCTCTCATTACATCTTGATTTTGGAGTCTATTTTGTCAGATTAATATCACCATCCTTCTTTTATTGATTGCCAGTATCTTGGTACATTTTTAGCCAATCATTAACTCTCACTCTGCTTTTGTCTTTGAATTTGAGGTGTGTTTCTTGGTGGCAAGTGTGTTAATCTGGAAAGACTAGAGAAACAAATTCATAGACACTCATATGTGAATAAGAAAGAGCTTTATATACAAGAGCAAATGAATATTGGGAAAACATCCAAGTCCAGTCCAGATCAAATCCATAAGTCCAATATTAGCCCATATGGATGATACCAATCTATAAAGTTCTCTTCAGATTCATGAAACACATGTAATGACGCTGAATGCAGGAAGATCATAGGCCAGTGGGTGGGAAGTCTTGTGGATCCAGTGACATTGTAAGCATCTTAGCACTGGCAGGGGTCTCCACGTGGCTCCTCCAGCTCCCAAGACTCTGGCTGTATAAGGATAGCTTCATGTGGCTTCTCATCAGAAATGTCTCACAGGAGTGAGGGCCTGTCCCACATCCAGTGGGCTATTTCTCTCCTTAGTGCCTCCAAATGAGGTCATCAAGCTGCCACATGATTGACACGCTAGCCTCCACCCCTTCACTCTTAATCCTCTCAAATTGAGAATATTATGCAACTACCACAGCAGGAAATTGATGGATCTTGCATCCTAACCTAATCTGTAATGCTTTGTCCTTAGATTGGTACATTTAATCCATCGACATTCAGTGTTATTAATTCTAAATTTAAATTCGTTGTTTCATATTATTTGCATTTGGTTTTTCTTCCTTTGGTGAGTTGGTGATGGGGACTTCATTCATGCCTTTCCCCTCTCCACTCCACCTCAATCTGTATTGTTTGGGCACTGTATTCATTGCGTTGATTTCTGAGAGTTTTCACCTGTGGTGGTCTCCTGTTTAAGTGCTGCAGTTATTGGTATTCTGAACATAAATACATGGATCATATTTTTGGTAATGCTGGTTTTATTTTTATTAATTCTCTAAATATTTCCTTGTTTGAAAATACTTTTATTTCTCCTTTTTTGATGGATAGTTTTTTGCTGGGTATAGGATTCTTGCTTCGCAATTTTTGTATTTCAAAGTTTGGAATACATTGCTCCATTTCCTTCTGTCCAGCAGAGTTCCTGCAGAGACGTCTGAACTTATTCTTAGCTGTTTACCTTTGTGGGAGGCTTTTCATCTCTCACCAGCTGCTCTCAGAATTATGTCCTTTACTTTGAAGTTGGATAATTTGACTCCTGTATATCTTGATATGGTTTTTTTGGGGGGCATGGGGGTGTTTAATCTATCTGGTGTTCTCTCTGCTTCCTGGATGGTTTTTCTCTCCTCCTTTGTGATATTGGGGAAATGTTCTTCAATGAATCCCCTTACTATTTTATCTGTAGATTTGTTTATTTCTTTCTGTTCCAATATTTCAAGGAGACATATATTATTTCTCTTCATAGCATCCTGCATCATCCTCAAGTTTTCTTCAGATTAGTTTTGTTTCATTATTTCTCTCATTTGCTAAAGTCAAAGATTTTCAAGGTCAAATATTTGATTTTCCTTTTCTTCCATTCTATTGCTCAGTTCTTATACGGGATATATGTAGCCCCTGTTATCCCCTTGCTTAGTTATTAGATTTCTTTTGGATGTGAGATTCTTAGTATCTCAATTTCTTCTTTTATATTCAATATGGACCCCCAGATCCCTTGTATGCCCCTAAACATTATTCTCTTGTATTCTCTTTCTGGCACTTCAATGGCCACCTTTTCCTGTGTATTCCATTGGACTTGGGGAATTTTCAGTCACAGACTTATTTTTCTCTTGATTTTTTTTGTGTGTGTGGTTACTATTACTGTCTCTTTGCTGCATGACATAGTGGTCCTGCTATAGATGATGTGCAGGGTTCTGGGAAGTTGGCTCTTTGGGTTAGAGGAGGAAGATCAGACAGAAGCTGGAAATCATACTGTGTGGAGATAAGGATGGAGTGATACAGTTGGTTGTCTAGTATGACTAGGAGATAGGGGCTCAAGAATAGGGTTTACATGATTATATTAATCATAGGTAGTCTTCTGGTTAAGTAGAGTGATTTTTGAAAAATTGGAAAAAGGATTTTTTAAAGATATATGCTAGCACTTGCTAGATGATGTGAAAGTGTGTCTCACTGAAGAGTGAGCAGCAATGTCTTGAGATAGTGGTGATTGAGCTAGGTGAGAGATATTTTTACTGAAAAGTCACGTATCAACTCAGTATATAATATAAGGTGAGTGAAACCAATCTATGTCATTGTGTTTATAGCAGAGGGCCATTAGTTTGGCAGCACACCACTTCCCTGTTCTCAGAGAGGGCATGTCCCATGGTATACGAGTACAGTGAAGTAGTATGGGTATTCTGTACCACACCATGCTATACACCCTGTATGCTGGGGTCCCAGGGCAGAAATAGGCTATAGAAATGAATGTCCAAGATGACGGGAAACTACTACTCAGGTGGAAGTCCTGCGCAGATAAGTTTGTCTCAGCACCTATCAATCATCCAGCTGGGGGAGGAGGAGTTGCAGAGACAAGCTGGAATAGCATGTTCCAGATTCTCAAGTCGAAAAGAGTTTTGTGTTTTGTTTTTAGCAAAAGGCCAAAAAGACTCTTCAACCATTCAGAGTTCAAGTTGTGTGTTTGGATTACTGGGCAGAATTGATACCTCTTGGATTCTGGGTGAGACTGGTTGAGGTCGCTGGGAATTCTATCTGATGGCCACTAAATCTGAACTCTTGCACTGGGTGTGAGAAGGGGTGGGCCAGGTGATAATGAGGAGCTATGGAGGTTCTACTTTGCCCTCTGTGAACTCCAGACTCCACACAGGGCTCCCAGGGGTCAGAGAGGGATGAAGAAGAGGAGTGTGTGAAACAGGGGTTTGAGTTAAAGGGTGGTCTGAAAGGGGAGAGTTCCCTTGAACAGGTGCTGAGCTAGGGTAGAAGTGGCCACAGGTGCTATTCACTGAGCCAAGTCCTGCTGTGTTCTGTGGGTGTGAAAAACCAGGTAGGGAAATCCAAAATATTCCTGGTGTGCAAAGAACTCATTTTGCGTGTCTGAATTCCCAGAATTCAAATCCCGACCTGGTGGTCTCTGGCTTGGAGAGGCGGATTCTGTTTGGGTTCCTTTTTTGTTATCCTTTTTCCCTTGTCCTAATTTTCCTTGTTGCGTTTTTCCTCTTTTCTTTTACCCTACCCTTGTTGTTACTTCCCTTCCTTTTTACTTTGCATGTATTCAATTATTTTTTCCTACTACTGTTTGCCTGCTTGCTTTTGTGTCTCCTATTAGTTGTTTCCCTCTCTCTTCTTACTTGTCTCACCCAATGGATACCAACAAAGTGTCAGACATAGCCTAGCCCCACGCATACCTCCTACAGTCACAACTAAAAGACACCAAAAGAGTTCTACAAAATTGGAAGACTGTGCCACAGAAAAGATGGAATAAGGGGAATGGAGTTTGAAAAGGTGGCATTGGTGAGAGAAACAAATTTGGAGATTACATGGTAGAATTTTGCAACTCCAGCAACTTTTTCATTGCAAATACCTTTTGACAAAAAAATACTGGGTGACTATGCACATGATTCTCGATAGATGGAATAACCAGAAATCGAATGACTACATCTGCAGGAAGAAGTGATGGAGAAAATCCATATAAAGAGCCCAAATTAAGCCAGGAACTGATTTGGAAACAAACCATCAATTACTCATGTATCAGTTCAGCTTAAGTGGAAGAAATAAACAAGTCCTTGAGAACCCAGTATGACCTTGAGTATATAATACCTGAATTCTGAGAACATCTCAAGAACAGATTTGACACATTCAACACTAATGACAGAAGATCTAATGAGCTGGTGGATGACATCCTAAACATGAAAAATGAAGAAATCAAAAGGTCATTAAAAAGACAAGAAAGAAAATAAAGATCAAAGAAACTCTTAAACTTGCTCTTGAACACAGAGTAGCTGAGGCAAATGGAAAGGAATGATGATGGAAATTAACTGACTAGAAAATTTCAAAAGTCATCCCCTAAAATTCTCTACCTGCTCCTTGTATGCTACCATCCAATTGAGGTTCAGAGATACAATGACAATGGATAGAAGGACCAGAGCAAGAAAGTTCATTTCAGAGCAATCAGTAAATCCATGACAATAGAGATTCTTTTGATATGTAAAACAAAAGAAATTGAATTTTAATATACTGAGATAGGAGTATAACACTATTTGAATAAGCATTTAATTTATATACTTATGTCACAATTTTGGTAACTCTGAATCACTTATTTAAGATTTTTGGAAACGGTAAATTCTCAACATGCATACTTTCATTGTATTTTTAACACATTATCATTGAAAGTTAAACCTTCCATTTGCAAGGACAAATGAAAGTAGTGGAAAAAGAAACTATCACATTTTAAAAGTTCCTTTATTAAAAATCCAAGAATGTGATAAGAACAACCCAAAGCTTATATAAATTGATATCATTATGCAGTTGTTTTTAATTGCCACGGAGGTGTCTCTGGCTCAGGTAACCTAATATATAACAAAATAAAATGGATCTGTGGCATATTAAGAATAATCGTTGTGGCTATTGTGTTGGTCCATGTTACTGTGAGTTTCCATCATTTTTTATACTCTCAATCAACCCTGGCTGTCCTTTTCTGGAAGTCTTGTTCAACGTAAGTGAGTTAAAGACTTACTCTCTTTGCTCTTATGAAAAAAATCTGATTGTATTTCTTCCACTTCTGTTCCTACTTGTTTATATCCACTCTTCCTGCACCCCTGACTGTCAATCCGTGATGGATATGTACTGCTTGACACACATACATATGGAACATGTGTTCTGTGACCCTGTATCTGCTAGTAAACTTTTATGTGAGTAGATATGCAGATGTATAAATCTAAGGAATGATACATTTGGATCAGAAATTGGACCCCAGAAATAGTAAGCACAATTTGTATTCTGATGACAACCATACAAGGAATAAATCAGACAGAGTGAGACGATATATGAGGGGGTAAAAAGTGTGTGGAAAAATTCCATTATTTTTCATTTCCTTTTTTCCATTAATTTGTGAAATACCTTCATGTTAGTGATGTATGAACTGGTAAAATGTAGTCAGAAACACATATGGGCTTGTCTGAAAATATTTTATAAATGTAAAAATCTATAACAATATATATCATTGAAAAATTCTCAATATTCTTAGGATTCTCATAATATGGCTTATAAATAATATATTTAAATAAATGGTAATGCCTCTAAATTCAAAACATAGGATTCTACAAAACTATATCTATATCTATATATACATATACTTGAAAGTGATAATTTTGCCATTCTTTGGGGGATTTGAATTTTCAATCTCGAACAATATTGCCTAGGTAATATTTCAAACTCTAACTTTGAAACATATTCAAATTGTATAACAAACTTTCTTCAACTGTTCATAATACATTTTCAAAGGAGGTCCTAGGATGGCATAAATTGAAATTCTAAAAGGAAAGGGGTATTAATATATACCAACACATTATGAAGTGTTAAATGTGGTTTGGATGAGTAGAGTACCTGGGTGCCTTACTTAAGCTTCCGTAACTTCACATACTAGAAGTACGTGAAAGCAAAACTTCAAACTGTATTTAGAGCTATTAGCTTCACCACCCCCAACGATATGAAGCCTCACTAGTATAAAGGGGGACTGGATGGAACCACAATGTGATACAGCATCTCTCTGAATTTCTTAAGGTCTAGGCTCACATGGTCCTTTGGCTATGCCGTCCTTTGCAGTTCTCTGCATGACTGTTTCAAGCTGTAGCTAAGCTTCCCTTATTTTTCATGGATATGGCAATGCTGTAAATGTGCCTGCCTTTCCCCCAACCTTCCTTATGCCTCATTCTGCAGTTTTCACATCTGAAAGGCAGTACAACCTTCTGCAGAGACTGTTCAATTCCGTCTCTCAGGAAATCAGGTAAGTAGTCTTTAGTTATTTTTCCTGGTCCCATCAGCTCTGCAGAATCGCACAATAAAGAGGCCACATTTGTAGTATCATACTTATAATGGCAGGTTGTTACTGATAAGTGAATGGAGAGTAATTATAATTTGAGGAAAAGAGGAAACACATCCATTGCCAGAGACAGCTGTTCTAACAGAAAATTAGCAAACCTGGAATAAGGATTCTATAATTATTAACTATTTGTTTATTTATTTATTTTCGAAAGAAAACTCTTTTATAGGCATTTGGTCAGCGTTACTTGGCACACCTCTCCAGGTGATTTTTCAAAGTACAAACATTGTTTTAGAAATAACTGCTCTCACTAATTTCTATAAAATTCCACCGTTCTTTTATTTTGAAGAAATTTTCAGGGCTTAACTCTACGGTTATTATGAATTTTTGAGTCTTTATATTTGTCAACGTTGAATTTGGGTTAAAACAATCATGAATCAAGAGTAAACTGCCAGCTTTTCTGTTAGTAGATATATGTAATAACCAAAGTTATATTAAGGGGAGTTTATTATGATGTTTGTAAACCTCTTTAATTTAGTTAATGATCTCTCAAGGAAAAGGAACACACAGAAATAAAGGTAACATAATAACTTTTCATCTGTGAAGCCTAAGGGTTAAGGTGTTGCTTAAAGAAAATCAGATATAAGCTTGGAGAATACAACATCTCATATTGGTGAGACATTGCAGAATCAAGTACTGTTCTTAAACCAGGGGTGATGGATTTGAGGACCACTATGTATACAAATACAAAATGTAAATATTGATAATTTTGATCAAATATTTTAAAGCCTTGAGTTTTCAATTATTATTCAGCATTTCTACATATCATCCATAGGTACCATCAAATGAAATCATCCGGTAGAATTTTTAAAAATTATTTTCAAAAGATATGACACTACATGGATCAATTTCTTTGAGACTTACTATTTAAAGACTCATTTGTATATTGGGCCCTGGTGGTGCAGTGGGTATACATGTGGCTGCTAACTGCAAGGACAGCAGTTTGAATCCACCAGTCACTCCAAGAGAGAAAGAAGAGGTTTTCTTCTCTGGTAAAGGGTTACAGTTTCAGAAACCCTGTCCTCTACTCTCAGTGTGGGTCAGCAGTGACTCAATGGTAATGAGAGTGAGAGGTATAGAACTGATATTTTTGTCATTCAAAATTGATCAATATGAGTTATTTTAATAATCTTTCTTTTTCTTAAGAGGAACTATTACTTTTAATGTCGAAGTATTTATTACAGCTTTCTTATTAGAGTTTTCAATGAGATACAATAGACTGTTTTCAGTGTAAAATATTAGGTCTTATTTTAGAAAAACTGGCTAAGTTCTGGCACCAAAAATATCTAAATCAGAAACCGGGGAGATGTAGGAATCGACTCTGTTGTGCTCTTTTCAGGGCAGTCCTGGCTTGCCCTCATTTTAGCTTCTTTTTTTTTTTAATTAATCAATTTATTGGGGCTCATACAATTCATCACAATACA
>NW_022103903.1:9149294-9180322 GCF_000313985.2 Echinops telfairi
TTTTTTTGTCCAACTTCTCTTATCTAGGTGGGTGTACAGAAATTACAATGTGCGAATAAAATTGGGATTGGCTTTGACAGCACAGCTCCAGAGCAACTCATAGCTTCTAACAATATAGATATTTCATGTGCCTCTTACATGTTTCTAAAGAAACCCTCTCCCATACTACACAGTAGTGATTTGATAATCTATTCCCTCTCAATCACTGGCTTCTATTTATATCATTGATACAAAATATCTAGTTTACAGTGACAGGTCCATAGGAAACAAACCAGCATATGCATATGAAGGGCCTCATGGTTGAATAAGTGGATTAGTGAATAAGTACATATCCCACCACCGATATAAATGAATGATAACTGAAAATTATCATTACATGTAAAAACTAAAAATAAGATACAGTTGAGAATTCACATATATTTGCACTGTGAAATGGATTTTAACATTTATACTCTTTTGACATGGCTGCATTTGATAATATTCTATAATGCCAAGACCACGCAAACTTCACTGTATAGGCTCTTACCCTGTCATGATGGAACAGAGTAACAGATGGAGTTGTGCAAAGCTTCTATAGCAACAGGCTAGGGAAAACCCAATAGATTTCTCCCATCTCTAACTTTTCTTCCTTTCAATCTTCAAAACATTTGAAACTCAAAGGTATATAATAAGTGACATTAAGAATAGTCTCTTATTTTTGTTATTGCTCAACAGACTGGTTGTCGTTTGTGGATTTCTATTATGAAAGCACTGAATAACAATCTCACCTAATCCGTAGCCTGATTAAACAAATACACAAAATTATACAGTTAGTCAAAAAGTGGAACTGGGATTAGAACTTATGCCTGACTTTTAGAACCTGTCATCTACTGTTTTGTAATGCCGATTCCAGCTATTGCACCAACCTTAAAAGAAATATAACTTTTAAAGGGTAGTGAGACCTTAGGCTGGGCAGAATAACAAGAAAACCCCTCTGCTCAAATTTGTTGACATTGTCTTCACATGTTCTATCATGTCAGCTTGGGGAGAGGGGTTCATCTTGTTATTAGAACACACAGGAGAAATGAAGAGGGATGGAATGGGAGGGAAACACATCCTAGCCCACCAAGCCCCAAGGACGATATTCCTGCTCAGAGCAGAAAATACACAGAGCGGACCAAAGGGCCTGCCCCACCACTTCCCTCATTAAACCATAGTGCTACAAGGGACAACACTGGAAACACAGTGTGGGAATTGTGTACAATCTGACCTCATCACCCTGGGGCGAAACACTAAGGGCATGCAACAGAAGAGCAAGGGGAGCAAAGTGATGAAATCCCTGGGGAATACCAAAACCAGACTTTGGAGACAGAGTGTGGCACCCCATCAGACTCGACTAGAAAACACTCGTCAACAAACAAACTATTTATAGGCTTTTTCCATTTTTGTCGGTGGCTTTCTTTTTGTTGCTGTTATTTTGTTTTTGCTTTGTTTTGTTTTTTGTTCTTCTTATTATTTTGGTCTTGACTTCCTTTGTTGTTTTTTTGACTTTGCCTGTTTTTTGTGCTTATCAATGTCTCTGCATGTCTATCTAGATAAGATAGCCAGGGTAAACAATTCAAAGATAAAAAGAATGGGACCAATGGTTTCCGGGTGGGGGATATGGCAGAAGGGAGGTGGGAGAAGAGGGAGGGGAACCAACCCAGGGACAAGGGGATAACAAGTGAACTAATACCAATGGAAAAAGGGGCACAGGATGCCTAGTGGGGCTTAATCAAGGGCCATGTATCAGCGAGGAATTATTAAACCCGAATGAAGGCCGAACATGATGGTGGTACAAGAGGAAAGTAAAAGGAAATAGAAGAAAGAGCCAGGAGGCAAAGGACATTTATAGAGGTCTAAATACAGGCATGTACATATGTAAATATATTTATATATAATGAGCAGGGAATAGATCTATGTACTCATATCTATATGTTAAGAATTAAGGTAGCCGATGAACATTGGGCCTCTGCTCAAGTCAAGGCAAGAGCACTTGGTTCTAATAACCTGGAATTCCATGATGCTCACCTTCCCGACCTGATCACTGAAGACAAAGTGGGTGCATAAGCAAATGTGGTGTGGAAAGCTGATGGTGCCCGGCTATCAAAAGATATAGCATTTGGGGTCTTAAAAGCTTGAAGATAAATGAACGGCCATTTAGCTGAGAAGCAACAAAGCCCACATGGAAGAAGCACACCAGCCTGTGTAATCATGAGGTGTCGACAGGATCAGGTATCAGGCATCAATGACCCAGAACAAAAAATCACATTGTGAATGAGGGGAAGAGCGGACTGGAGACACAAAGCCCCTCTGTAGGCAACTGGACATCCCCTTACAGAATAATCTCCAGGAGGAGACAAGCCAGTCAGGGGGCAATATAGCACCAATGAAACATACAACTTTCCTCTAGTTATTTAATGCTTCCTCCCCACCCTCCACCCCCCTATCATGATCCCAATTCTGCCTTACAAGTCCAGCTAGACAAGAGATTGCTACTGGTACAGATAAGATCTGGAAACACAGGGAATCCAGGACACATAAAACCCTCAGGACCAATAATGAGAGTAGCAACACCAGGAAGGTATGGAAAAGGTGCGGGGAGAAAGGGGGAACTGATCACAATGATCCTCATGTAACCCTCTTTCTAGGGGGTGGACAACAAAAAAATGGGTGAAGGGAGACATCGGTTAGTGCAAGATATGAAAAAATAATAATAACTTATAAATTATCAAGGGTTCATGAGGGAGGGAGGGAGGGTGAAGGAGGGCGGGAGGGGGAAAATGAAAAGCTGATATCAAAGGCTCAAGTAGAAATAAAATGTATTGAAAATGATGATGGCAACCAATGTACAAATGTGCTTAACACGATGGATGGATGTATGGATTGTGATATGAGTTTATAACCCCTAATAAAATGATTAAAAATATAAAAATGATTTAAAGTTTCAGAAACCCTAAAGTAGTGTTTCTCAAATTTCCTAATGCCTTTAATACAGTGCCTCATGTTGTGGTGACCCCAAACTATAAAATTATTTTTGTTGCTGCTTCATAACTGTAATTTTGCTACTGTTATGAATCTGGCAATCCCTGTAAAAGGGTCATTTGATTCCCCCAAAGGGGTCGTGATGCACAGATTGATAACCACTGTCTTAAGGAGAAGTTCTACTCTGCCTTGTAGGGTCACTGTGAGTTCAAATCAATTTGAGGGCAGTGGGTTAGGTCTGTTGGGTTGGTATCTTATTACGGTTATTCACAGTTGGCACATGTATAAGACTATATGCTGTAGTCCTCAGATAATTTTCAGGTAGAATTTTTGTCTGTCAGATTTTAATTCATGTAGAATAGAATCTGGTTTAACCTTAGAACTAACTCACTGATGTGTAACCCCCCAAAGAATCCAGGGTGTGATATATGTGTTTCCACCTGTGCTGCTGCTTCTTTTTTTCCGTAAGTGAATTTTTTTAAATGCAGATTAGGTTAAGCGGTTTACATTTCATACCAACAACTCCTCATTGAACAGTACAGTCCTTTATCAACACCTCCCCGCACCTGTGTTTCTTCTTACCCCGCACAGTCTCCACAATAAGTGACTGTCTTCCAGTTGATTCTGACTTATAGTGGCCCTATATGACAGAGTAGAGCTGCCTCTCTGGGCTTCCGAGGCTGTGCATCTTTACAGGACCACACTGCCCCATGTTTCTCCTGCTGAGCACCTGATGGCTTCCAACTGCTCACTGTGCAGTGTTCAGCCTCATGTGGGACCCACTAGCCACAAGGATTTCTTAGTGTCCACATTAGAGGTGAATGCATGATACATACAAAAATCCAATGATTAAATAGCAAAACACAGTGTGGCAGCACGTGACTAGTTTTAAATCAGATGCTGATGCCAAGGAAGGTGACTGATTGCAAACAGAGGAAGGCTCTGTGAGCATGGAATCTCTGAGTTATGGAGAGGCTTTGCAGGTAAAATCTAGGGCAGAGTGAGAGAGAGCGCCAGACTGACTTTTCATTCTCTAAGCACTGAGAGAAGATGTGGCAGTTACACACTCTACTGTCAACTTGCGAAGGGGTGGGGTCTAGCCTGTCAATCAGGTTGCAGCTAATGACCTCATTTGGGGGTGCAGTGGAGATAAATAACTCACTGGAGGTGGGTCACACACACTCTCTGCTCCAGTTTCCTGTTGACAAGCCACATAGAGCTACGCTGATAAGAGCCAGAGCCCTGGAGCTGGAGGAGCCATATGAAGACCCACTCCAGTGCTGAGATGCTTCCACCACTACTGGAGCCACAAGACTTTCTACTCAGTGGCCTGTGATTTTCTTGCATTCAGTGTCATTTCATGTGTTTCCTGAGTCTGAAGAAGAATTCATAGATTGCTATCAGACATATGGGGTAATATCGGTCTTATGGACTTGATCTGGAGTGGGCTGGGATGTTTTCTCAATGTACAATTGCTCTTTAAGATAAAGTTCTCTCTTTCTCTCTCTCTCTCTCTCTCTCTCTCTCTCTCTCTCACACACACACACACACACACACAGAGAGAGAGAGAGAGAGAGAGAGAGAGAGAGAGAGAGAGAGAGAGAGAGAGTTTGTTGCTAGGGCAGTCTGAATTGAAATAATTCAGTTACGTAACTCATGATACCAGAAATGGTTCCTGGATATTGAAAGTTGCAGATTTCAAGGCAAAGATTTGGAGACTGCCTGCTTCAAATGAAAGTAGGAAGCAGTTTTATGAGTGACTAATGAGGTGGCAGTTAAGGGGGTTTAGTAATGACAGAAAAACAAGTTTAAAAATATTGAAATTGAGAGTTTCTTCAGGCCAAGTAAGTAGGCGTAACCAGCTATTATAGGAAATATGCTTAGTGGTATCTTCTATTTTGTTTTAATTAGGCTTCCTGATAAAACAGGGAACATTGCTCACCTGTTTCAGAGAGCACTAAGATTGCTTTCAGCGAGGAATATGAGGACTATTCTATGCAGCTAATTAGTGGGAAAATCCATTTAAAATGTACAGAATGACTATTTTACACAATCAAAACACTTATTTTTTGCATTAAGTGTGAACTTGGTGAAATATTTTGTGCTGGGGGCTTTAAAACACATGATGTATAAAACCAGACTTCAAAAGAGACTTATATTTACTTGGGAGGCTGAAATGCGTACAAAAACAGCTGTGATGCAAAACATTCAAATTGGTAAATTAGATTACCATTATATCCAGAATAATATTTTCAGTAATAAGGGAAAAAAGTTAATGAAATGAAAATTCAGTTATTCAAGGTTAGGGGAGCAAAACTGATTATTAATGCATTTCAGCAACATTATGATTAGTAAGATGATTCAGTTTTACACCAAGACCAATTTGACCTTACAGAAATTAGAATCACAGTCTCCTAATGAGACAAAAAAATCAGAGGAGAAATGAGCAATTATCAGTCCATGTTCAGTCTCCAACAAGGCTAGAGTGTACGTAAGACACACACCCTCTACTGCAGGGCAGGGGTATTTTATCAGTCTCTTTGGAGTTATTAAAAAGAAACAAACAAAGAAAGCAAGAAGGCAAGAAACTGGTGAAAAAGAAAAGTTGTGCCTTCGCAGATAGGCACCAAACTGCAAATTCTGAATATATCTTTCCAGTGTTTGAAAACTCACTTATTACTTCAGAGTAAACACAGGGGCTATTTTTGGATTTATTTTCCTCGTAATGTGATTCATAATTCTCTCTATCTGTCCTTCCACCTCTCCATATAAAGACGAGATGATTCAAACTTATGGCAACATGATGTGTAATCAGAATGGACTATTCTCAGCTGCTGATTATTCAAAAGTAGGTAGCCAAGAATTTCCTTCTTTCAAGATGCTTTGGGGTGATATCAAACCTGAAAACTTTTGGTTAGCAAACAATCTTTTAAAATGTTTGCACTATGCACAGATGTCTCTCTCTCTCTCTCTCTCTCTCTCTCTCTCTGTTAGGCTGGGTTGACCAGAGAAAAAGATCCAGCGACACTCATATATGCACGAAAAAGAGATTTATATCTAGAAGTAATTATATATTAAGAAAACATCTCAGCGCAGTCCAACTCAAGTCCATAAGTCTGATACCAGTCCACAAGTCCCTCTTCAGACTCACACAGTCACATGCAAAGATGCCGCTGTGTGCAAAGTGGATTCGAAGCTGGAAGAATCCGGTTGGTAAAGCTGTACATGGCCGGACTCCAGCAGCTCTCAGGCTGGACGGCAAGGAGAAAGATGAAGGCACAGATACAGAGAGAGGCTGGCTTCCAGAATGCTATCCATCTCAGTCGCACCTCCAAGGGAGGTCATCAGGTTTCGACCTGATTGACAGGCTAACCTCCACCAATATCTTAGCACAGGTGCCATGTCGGCACACAAAAAAACTATCACACATTTTGATTATGTGTGTATCAATAATATGTAACATAGAAATATCTTCTTTACTCAGTTTAGTATTACTAATTATGCTCATAGATCTAAAGCAACGTATAAACACAGATTAGTATGTTTGGGGGAAAAAAGAATGAAAGGATGTGACATAGAAGTGCCATCTGAATTCCTTCAGCTGCACAAGGGTGAAGAAATATTCCCATCATCATGATCAGTTGCCCATGGTCAATTCCTATGAAGCTAAGGTCACTCCTGCCCCACCCACCCTCTAATATTCCTTTCCAAGTCTGACCCCACCTGTCCCTGCCATAGCCTTTTATTTTTCAGCTAGGTTCTATAATTCATTGTATTAACCACAGAACATTCACAGACCATGTTCATGATTATGGGATTTATTAGGTAAGTTAACAGTTTACAGTTCAGCTGAGAAACGCTCATGATGCAGTTGTTCAGTCTGGACACTTTCTTCTCTGCCAGGCCTGCTGGTAGACCACTCTTAGGCCCTCAGTCTCTTGGCCCAGCCTCGACCTTACAAAGGAAATGTTTCAAAGCTCTTTTGAGGCTGCTAGTAAGTGCCCAAAGGACATGCCACTCCAATTTAAACCTTACCCTGCGGGCCCTCAGATCTAGCTCTGTGGGTCAGTGCATTCAGCTTCCTGAATTAAATGTGCGGAGGCACTCTGCTCCATAAGTCAGCCTTGTGTCCAAAGCGCCCAGCTTGATTTACTTTGTGAGCTGGGAAATCCACCATTATCAGGCTCTGGCTCCTGGTTTTTCTACTGCTGCTCCTTTGCCATTCCTGTGGCTCAAAGTGTCTCCTGGATCAAGAAGAGTCAACGCTCAGTGATCTCAGGATCCAAAAGATGCACTTCACCCCTGGGAGTTCTCTGTTGCCAGTAGTAAAATCTCTCCTTCCGCCTTCTGAGGTGACTGGTCTTACACTCAGAAGAATGGCAACATAATTAACCCTGTCAACATCACTCACAGCTGACTCGTAGAATCCAATCAGTATCCTCCCCGACTTTCTTGCCTAGACCCATCAGGAATTCAAAGGTTATTTCATGGGAATAACAGAGGCTATGGACAGAAGGGTCTCTGCATTGCATCTATACTCTCTAAAGAAAATGTGTTTAAAATAACAGGCTTTAAAAAAAAATTAGAGCCCATAATCACTCCACCTGTATGGATATATGCTAATATAGTTGTAATTTGCAGAATAACTGAATGTATTCTTTTTTTGTTTTTATTCAGCTTCAAAACAAACTGTAACAGATTTAAAAATACAGATTTTTAACTCAACTCTCTAGGTCAGCAGTCCAATGAGGTTGTTGGCTTATTATTAGGCTTTAGGTTTCACCAGACATCAAGCAAGGCTTTTTAGGGTCTGCTTCCAAGCTCACCCAGGTTGTTGGAAGAATTCCATTGTAGGGTAAAAGCTGGTTGTAGGCCAGATGTCATTCTTGTATTCTAGAGTGTGTTAGTCTGGGTAGACTAGAGAAACAAATTCATAGACACATATATGTGTGTGAGATAGAGCTTTATATATAAAAGTTATTGTATATTAAGAAAACTTCCTAGCCCAGTCCAGCTCACTAACCCATATGTCCAATACCAGTCTGTAAGTTCCTCTTCAGACTCACACAACACATGCAATGATGCCGAATGCAGGAAGATCACAGACCAGTGGGTGGAAAGTCTTGTGGATCCAGTGGTGGTGGAAGCATCTCAGCACTGGCATGGGTCTCCACGTGGCTCCTTCAGCTCCAGGCCTCTGTCTCCATCAATGTAGCTCCTTGTGGCTTGTCAGCAGGAATGACTCGCCAGAAGATGAGTGTGTATCTGGTCTCCAGTCAGCTATTTATCTCTGTTGTGTTTCCAAATGAGGTCATCAAGCTGCAACCTGATTGACACGCTAGACTCCACCCCTTCATAATTTGACAGGAGCATACAGAACAGCCACATAGAGCCTGCACATATTCCTTGGCTCAAGATCCTCTTTTCCTTCTCTAAGACAGCAATGCCAATTGAGTTTTTCCCCATTTTGCTTTTTATCTGTTTATCCTACCACTTCTATTATATATCTCAGACTCTAGTGGGAGAATCTTCTTTGCTATTAAGACTGATTAGATTGGACGAACTCAAATAATACACGATAATCTCCCTACTGTAAAGTCAGCTGATTAGTAACTTCATTCCATCTGTAAAATACACAAGTGCTTAGGTTATTATTTGATTGCATAACCAAGGGATGGGCATCTTGGAGGAACATTGTGGAATTTTGTCTTCCATATTATTATCTTTTAGCCTTAAATAGTAAATTGCATGATACAGTTTAAGTGATACCACTTAATTAATTATAAAGATGTATTTTAAGTTTACTTCAATATAAATGAATTATAAGTAACTTTTTTTTAATATGAAGAACTCAAAAAACAAAGAAAACAAACTCACTGCCACTGAGTCAATTCTGACTCAAAGTGACGCTGTAGAAAAAAAGTTAAAATTGCCCCTTGTGGCTTTCTGAAGCTTTAAGTCCTTACAGGAGTAGAAATCCTTAATTGGCTCCCTTGGGGTGGCTGGCCACGCTCTTAGCAGCCCCGTATGTAATCCACTACACCACTAGGACTCTAATGAAGAACTTATCCTTCCTAGATGCATCTTGTCAATATTTAAGAGATATGATCTTAATAAATAGTGAAATCTCATCAATAACTATGCACTTGCTAGAAAAAGCATACATTTTCTTAACTCTGCCTAATGAAAACAGTATTGATTAAAGTACTTGTAAACCCCCTTTTATTTCCTTCATCTCACAGTCTGCATCAATCAATTGTATACTTGTCTAGTTTGAGTTATTTTAGAGATTCACTAAACACGAAGGTAATATCACTGATATCCCTCATGATAAAACTCTCTATATTAAATTGTTTCTGCAAGGTCAAATCATTGCTACTTAGAAATCAGGACTTCTCTTTATCTTCAAAACTAATTTCTAATCTAAATCACTTTTCATTAAATACACACATGGTATTGTTGTTGTACCTAGTCAGTTCAGACTCATAGCTCCCTGTGTAAAACAGAACCAAAACCTACCCAATCCTGTGCCATCTTTACAATTATTATTCAGGCTCCTCTTTGTAACCACTGTGTCAATCTATCTTTAGAGGTGTGAGATACACACTCTCTCTATTCAATCCCTGGGAGACATTGCAGCTAACAAGACACATGGAACTATGCTACTGCCTTGAGCTGGAGAAGCCACATGGAGACCCCTGCCAGCGCTGAGAGGCTTACACTGCCACTGGGTCCACAAGACTTTCCATGCACTGGCCTGTGATCATCCTGCATTTGGCATCATTGCATGTGTTTCATGAGTCTGAAGAGGAATTATAGATTGGAATTATACGGGCTAATACTGGATTTATGGACTTGATCTGGACTGGGATGTTTTCTCAATTTTCAATTGCTCTTGCATATATAGCTCTTTCTTATTCACATGTGAGTGTCTGAATTTATTTCTTTAATCTACCCAGACTAACACACACATACACACACACACACACATACACACACACACACACACACTTATATATTCATAGACCCTCAATATAAAGCTCTCAAGAGCTAATTATATATTCAGAAAACATCCCAATCCAGTCCAACTCAAGTCCTTGAGTCCAATAATACTCCATAAGTCCCTCTTCAGACTCACAGAGTCATAAGTAATGATGCAGAATGCAGGAATAGCAGATTGGTGGGTGCAAAATCATGTGCATCCAATGGTGGTAGAAACATCAGGTCTGAGTGGCCTTCCAGCAGGATGGCAAAGGCAGAGAGAGAGGGATGGTTTCTAGGGACTTACCTATGGGAAGGCCAGGTCCACAGGAGGCATCAGCAGACTGTGACCTGATTGACAGGGTGAATACCACCCCTACATCTTTATATATCTTCAAGTTGACATGGACTTATCTACCTCACCTGATAACATGTTGAAAGTACATGAGACAAAGTCTCATCATCCATGCTTCCATGCTTCTGTGGATCATTCAGGCTGTACTTCCTCCAAGATGGTTCCATTGTTCTTTTGGCAGTTCATAGTATTTTCAATATTCCTCACCAGCACCATAACTCAAATGCATAGATTATACTTTAGTCTACCTTTTTCAAGGTCCAACTTTCACACGCATACAAAACAACTGAAAATGCCATGCCTTGAATGTGATCCACGTTAGTCTTCAGAGCAACATCCTATCTTTTCAATAGCTCAATAGCATACCCAATGCTATGCATCATTTGCTGCACAGTCTTCAGACCAAAGACATTGATAAAATTCTTCATTTCTGCCACACTATCTCTGGAGATTGGTGCATAAATTTGAATAATAATTGTATTGATTGGATTTCCTTGTATGTACATAGATATTATCCTATAACATAAAGTACTATACTTCAAGATAGATCTTGAGATGTCACTTTTTATGAAGAATATGATGTTATTCTTCTTGAGTCTGTGATTCCTGGCCTAATGAACCATGTTATTTTTCTGACTCAAAATGGCCAATAACAGTCCATTTTAACTCACAATGGCTATGATATCTATCATTATGTGTTCTATTTATTTTTTGACATCTAACAGTTTTCCTAGATTCATACTTTGTACATTTCAAGCAATTATTAACATCTCTTTGCAGTTTTTCTTTTCATTGTGAGTTGTTCACCTGGACTTTACTCCACCCATGACATTTTGGTCAACTCTACTTTGAGGAAGCAGCTTGCCTTCAGTTCTATTGTGAGTGCCTACCAACCTGAAGGACTCATGTTTTGGCACTAAATCTGTCAGTGTTCTGCTGTCATTCATGAATATCTTCCTCCACTGTCTTACTGTAACATGCAGGCAACGCTTGCTTGGTGGGTGTTACATTAAGCATCAGTAATGCAATCAAATTACCATATGACCCTTCACCTTTTTAATGATACTCAAATATAATATATTCTCCACCCCTATACTGTATCTTATTTATGCACACATGACCTGACACTTCTGATAGGATGTTTCCAGCAGGTATTGGCCTCCTCCTACTCTTAAGCAGCCAGACTTTTCCCCAGGCCACTCCAAAAGCAGGTTTTCTCCTCTCAGGCAGAGTATATCATTCCTTATACCCATTCCAAGTCACAGTAACCAAGTAAACCAGTAAACAAAGAGTGTGGCTTAATTCACATCTACTGAGCCAGTTCCTGTTCATAAGTAGATAACGCCCTCCAAAAGTGGGATTAGAGCAGCAGGTGTTTGGATTCCAGAGTTGTAATATATCACATGAGGGGTTGTGGCTGGAAGGGCTATATTGATTGACAATAATTTAGGTAGTAATGGGATTTTGTTTTAGGAGAATTTTGTTGGAAATCCTGAGTAATCAAACCTTCATTCTTGTTCATGTCCATTCAGTCTTCTTTTGTTCCCAAGCCTCAAGGAACATTTAAGGGGAACACAAATTGAGTCCCTTGAAGACATCAAACCTTCCATTTTGATGTATTGTAAACCAAAGAGCTCATGATTCTTCATGGAAGGATATGAAAGATAGAAACACCTCTTTTAGAAGTGTAGAGACCTATGTGGAGGATATAGTAAGAAATAATAGCATCACATTTTTATACTTTTAAAAATAAGGGTTTCTATGATTTTATAACAATATAGTTTGACTTACCTCTGTGAATTTGCACTTAGCTCTTATATACCAGTTGCCCTTCAGTTGATTCAAACTCATAGTAACCCTTTGTGTGTCCAAGTAGGATTGTGCACCACACAATTGCAAGGATGGATTTTTCGAACCTTGATATCCGGGTTTGTTTCTTTTGGGCACTTCTGGGAGGACCCAAACCTCCAGCCTTTTGTGTGTCGCTCAGTCATTAACACTTCACACACCTGGCGACTCTGATATAACACTGACTTGTTTCAGATATAACAAATTTCTGTGTTGACATTGTTTTGTTACCCTTGTATTTTTCCATTAAAAAAATCAAGTCTTTTTGCTGCACAGTCTTCACCAGCCCTCTCGATTATTTATAAGATATTTAACACTCCTTCTTTGCTCTACTTTACGTGTTAGAGCCTCACAATTTTAAAAGATATAATTTCTGACTTCGTGACATTTATGATCTAGCAGGGAGAAAGAAAATAAATAAGAAATAGATTTGAAATAATTGCCGTGTCAGAGATTTTATGACCTAGACCCAAAGTACTCAGATTTATTTTGTTCAATGAAAAGGACCGAAGAGTTTCGAGTCTATTATTTTACATACGATGACTAGAGAGCGTCTGTCTGAGGGGGGTAGCATTTAAACAAAAACCTGAATAATAAGGAGACATGAAATAGAGGATTTTGAGAAAGAGTTTGACATGGGGCCAATAAATGACAGTGCCTGATGTAAGAACAGGGAAGCAGAAAAGGATAGCTCAGACAGAAAAGGTGAAGGGTTGCTAGGCGAGGAACAGACCTGCCCCTAACATGTCAATGTTGTAGCAAGAAAACAAATAGATTGATATCATATATCTACAAATTTCCAAGTTGTATATCAAGCCTCATGTTTTCTTTTTTTTTCAGGTTTAGATCAACAGATATTTCTTTTAAAGAACGACTTGTGTACTCAAAATTGCCAACATTTTGATTAGTCCAATGTGTCTTAACTGTTGGCACCACCCAGGGGATTCGCATATAGAACCACTATAGGTTGGAACTGACTTGATGGCAATTGATTTAAGCTAGTTATACTCATGTACTGGTCAGCACCCTGATCTCAGAATTTGGAAGTTAAAGAAAATGCATTTCTCCCCTCAGACCAACCCTGCATGACTGACTGGGAACACTGACGGACTCTTTGAGACTATGTCATGGAGAAACCAATGCCATTAATAAGACTTATGGTGATGAGCAAACCCATAGAACCTGAATTGGGATATAACTGGTTCAATTTCTCAGGAAACTAACATGAAATGGGTTACTTCCGTGTGTGGTACAACTTTTGACTTGGGCTTGCTTGAACATTTCCCAGAACTACAGAATTCCAGTAGAGGAAGATTACAGTTATCTGAAGCATTTGGCTGCTTGGATCACTTACGTGGTCCCAAATTTAATCAAATGCATCCACTTTTTAGCTCATCACTGATTGCTCACTTAGCATGTCCTCTCCTATAATGCCCATTTGTCAGTTACTACAAGAAACCAGGACTAAAGCTACTTTGGTCAGCTTCCAGGAGAGAATTCAATATGAGGGTTGAAAAATACTCAGTACCAATCTCACTAAAATTCTTAGGTTCTAAGCCTATGGAACATTAAATAATAAAAAAAAAAAGTACAGCATTCTCCATAGACCACACCAGAAGGACCCTATTTGGAAAACTCAATAAATAAACCATACTTTACCTTAAACATGCCAGTTGCAGATTAAATTAATTGATGTACTCTTTCGGACATAGAATTTAAATGGCTTAATGTGAGAAGATTATGACTGGTTTTGTAAGGTTGTGGATTTTGAAGTCCTTGGACTTTGGTCCAAACCTTTTGATTTTGAGACAGTTCAATAACAGGAAATTTCAGACCACCATATTTGTTACTTTCATGTTTTCTTAGCTTTAAAAACATGTCTTAGTTCTGCAGACATAGTTTTTTCTTTGTGATCAAGCTTAATTGAAAAATTTACATGGTATCTAATCCTCATCACTTTCTTAAACAAGGTTCAGTCACTTAAGTTTTAATCTATGTAAGTGAATATTCTGTGCTTTAGCCTAAAAAGAAAAGCTTCCTATATATTATAGTTCTCTTATCTCAAGGTTATTTTAAATTCTACAAAATATTAATGATACTATTATTAAAATTACCAAAGGTCCCAGGGAGTTAACCTATATGGTCTCTCAAAAAGTTGATAATGCTGCCACTAAAGTGGAATAAGGATACATATAAATATTAGATATATGAATGGATTTTGAGCTTATACTTAATCATAAAACCAAATCTAAGATCAGTTAGTTCGTATGATATGTTCCTGCTCAATATTTGCTCTCCTGAAGTGGTCACTGAGGATTTATGTACTACATGCTGAAGAAACCAGATGGTGACCAGTTATCAGAAAGAACAGCATCTGAGATCTTGAAGACAAATTAAAACAAGCAGCCATCTAAGTCAGATGTCCACTAAGTCCACATGAAAGGAGACCACCAGGCCATCTAATCCAAGGGTTATAAATAATACAACACATAAACAAAGGAGGAGATTATATCAGATCCTAAATTCTGAAGACTTGGTTTGCAGAAGGTTATGTATGGCCGTGAAAGCTCAAAATCCAGTTGAAGACTCTCCATAGGACAAAGTCTCCATTGAATTCCTTCTGAACATCAACCAAAGATGGGGACACTCTTGCTTTTGACAGAGTGCTTTAGAAGGGGCATTACTTCCACCCAGCTAACGAGCACAGGAAATGAGTCTCCCTGGAGCATCTGCCTGGGGCTGGAGCGTCTGCCTGGGTGTATCTTTGATGAAGACAGTTGCATAGTCATGAATCATGGCTGAAGTGCCAGGGGGAGGCCCCTGGTCAGTCCTGTACACTCCTCATCTACCACAATGTATTTGTCTTAAGCACAGACTCATTCCTGCTCCAGTCATTGCATCCGTAAATGTGATGTATTGATCTGCCACCTACCTTGCATTTGTGACAGCTTCATTTGACAACCCATGTTCTTTTTAACTTTCCATATATCAGTAAACCTTTGAGCACCATTGTGACTTCATGCTAATGGTCTCCTTCATCTGAATAATATGTCTTGTTCCTTTTAATCCTTGAATACATTTTTTCTTTTTAAAATGTAGGTGGGGGGAGGGATAATAATAATTTTCAGAAACAGAGGAGCCTGGGTGGCACAGAGGTTAACTCAGCTACTAAGCAAAAGGCCATCCCACTAGCCAATCCACAGAATCAAAATTTGGTTACCTGTTTCTATAAATATTACAATCATGGGAACGCGGGTGGTTCTCCCTTATCCTACAGTGTTGTTATGAGTTTAATTCTACTCAATGGAACAAATTTTACTTGGTTCTTATTAGCCAAAATAGACAATTTTGGATATCCAGATCTCCATCTGGATGTGTTATCAAGAGAGACTGGAAAAGGACATCATGTTTGGAAAAGTAGAAGACACGGTAACTGTCTTTCATTGACACAGCAGCTACATCAATTGGCTCGAATATAAAAATTGTGAGGCTGGCAGGGGAGCAGGCCTTGTTTGGGTTTTTGTACACAGGGTTGCTATGATTTGGAACTGATTCAACGGCGTCCAACAACTCTGCCTTGAGAACCTGAGAGACTTGACCTCTGAAGTTCGGAGAGATGAA
The DNA here is from genome assembly GCF_000313985.2 of Echinops telfairi. Lineage (NCBI taxonomy): Eukaryota > Metazoa > Chordata > Mammalia > Afrosoricida > Tenrecidae > Echinops > Echinops telfairi. Next base: position 9,165,103 of record NW_022103903.1, read on the forward strand.
TAAAATCACTGACAGAAATCTTCAAAAAGAGAAGAGAAAAATGAGCACAAAGCCCTTAGGGAGACAATATTCCTTATTGAGAAAACCCCACACAAAACATGAGCTATTATATTCGCTTTGCATGTATACCATCATGGATTTGATAAACATAGGTCAACTTTGCTGGGCAAAGATTCCCAATGCTTTGATAGATATGTAATGACAGAATTTGATAGTTATGTAATGTGAACATTCTTCTGAAGTGACCTGATATGGTCAGCTAATCAATTGTAAGGAGTTTAGGATGGGATGGCATAGCTTTGTTAAGGTCACAGTTCTGATATGATGTAAGGGGAATTTCACTGGGATATGACCTGCTTCACTACATTGATTTAATAGAAAAATGAGAGAGAAGTGAGTAGAGAAAGAGGGACTTCAATACCACAAAGAAAAAAGTTCCAGGAGTGAGTATTTCCTTTGGAACCGGGTACCTCAGCTGAGAACCTCCTAGACTCAGGAGAAGATTAATGAAAAGACATAGTTAGATCTCCAAGGGACACTGAGCCCTTAGAGATCAAAAGAAGACAACGACCTTCCCCCAGAGTTAATGGAGAAAAAAAATTGCCTTTAAAAATCCACTGTCATCTTTTGGATTATGGTTCATCTTTACTCTGGAGAATAGAATATGGCTGCTCCATAGGATTTCTAAGATCTTAAATACTTACAGGAGAAAACAGCTTCATTGTTTTTCTCCCCATCCAGTGACTGTGGGTTTGAGCAACCTTACACTTAATGCACTGATCAATTAGGGTTTATTTGCCCTACAGCTGCTAGCCTGATTTTGGATTTCTTAAATTGTGAGAGAATTAATTTCTGATCTGAAAAGCCATCCACTTGTGGTATTTCTGTCATAGCACTACTAGAAAACCAAGATCTACACCAACAATATATATCAGTAATAATTCCTGATTAAAATGACAAAATGAACATCTCTTCACTTCAGTAGAAAATCAATATCGGAAGGCTGTTTGCTGGCTGGCCATAGTGATAAGAAATCTGAAGAATCTGTCCAGAAAATGGTGAAGACTCAAATAAAGCTAGGTTCTGAGAACAAGCCTGGACCACATAAGAACAGACAAAAGCCTCTTAAGGCTATCACGAGTAATAGTCCTGTTTCTGCACACTCACTCTACTACATCACTCTGAGTTCAGCTCTGCTCCTAGGCCTCAAACAGACAAAAACCCACTGTCATCAAGTAAATCTGACTTTATAGTGACCCTACATGGTTTCCAAAACTATAAATCTTTACAGGACCATATAGTCTCACCTTTTTTCCTCCAGGAAAAAATGCTAGTGGATTTGAGCCGCTATCCTGGCAGAAAGCTGTCCAATCCATGTAAGTTGTCCTAACTCCTTTGGACATTTATTTTGGGTTTTTTTTCCATTCTTTAAATCTTAACTTTCCAAGATGGTTCTTTTGATAGGCCTACTTGCTCACTGTGATAGTTGTGGTGTTTAGCTGTTTTTGTTTTGTTTTGTTGTAAATTATAGGATGCACCTATAAGAAGCTATGTGTGGAGTAAAAGCTCCCACTTAGAACAGAGCCTGATGATATGTGCTGGGAGTGTAGCCTATTTAGGGTTCATAAAGTAGTTCATTGTGAAGAGTTCTTTGTCTCCTCTTCCTTGTGTGGATCTTGCATTGACACACTCCCCTTCAGTTCACTGAAATTGGTCCACAACCCACCATATCGCCCACCGATCCAGGGAGTAATCAGCAGTCTACTCTAACATGTGATCTGCCAATTTGGCTCTGCATCTACCGGCCTGTGATCTTCCAGCTACCTGGCTTCACGGCTGCTTTCTGGTTCTTTGGAGATCGCTGTGCATCTTACACCATCTGCATTTTGTATAATCTCTTTTATATTTCAGAAGAGATCAACTCAAGACAGACACTACACCAGTCCTGCTCCATTAATATACCAGAGGTAACTCATTTCAAAATAAAATTGTAACCAGAGACCTCGAGGTTAAGATTTACACCACAGAGTTTTGAAGGACACAGTTCAATCCATAATGCTAAGCTTATGTTTCATTTCCTTCAACAGCTCGTCAGAGCAGCTACCACATGTCTAATTTAAATTTTTTTCTAATTGATCAAAGTCACTGGGTTAATGATCTAGACTTTCAAGGCACTAACTATTCATAGCATGAGAAACAACATCCCTTTAGAAATCATCGCCTAAGTTAGACACATGGGTTTAGCTTTATGAAAGCCAAATGGATAGAAAAAATCATAATGGCATGTGAGCATCTGTTAAAACTAACTATCAATGATCTGTGAACTAAGCTATGCTTTTGTGATGGACTATTACCATTTCGGAGACATAATTATGAACTATAAGGTCAAACAATTACTTTTATAACAGAGCACCTAAATATAAAATTATACATTGCCCTATGGCACTTCAGGATATTATCAAGCAGAATCATCTCCCTTTCAATAAAAAAATAAGTGAAACAGATATGATCCAAACTGCATTTGCAATGTGGTACTTTTCTGTAGTAAGAGAGAAGTTACAATTTCCATAGGATTTGTAGTTTGCAAATATTGCTTCTTAATAAAGCATAGCAATTATTTGCTTCAAGTCTGAATGAACCACATAATAGGCATAAATCAGCTAAATGCTCTTTTGCCCTGGAGCCTTCTTTAAGGAGTACCTATTGATGGAGATCTGAGACAATGGACACACTCCAGTAGCTCATGAATCTTATCTGCTAAAAATAGTAGGCAACAGAGCCAAAGATCAATAAAAAGATTAATGGTTTTAATTACCCCTATGTAACCAGTTGTGGGTAAAATTTTACTTGCTTTCTCACTGAAGGTAACACACCACAGTCAACTTTCCAGTAAAGCTCATTTGACTTTATGCTTGGTAAATTGCTCATCAACAATCCTATAATGAGTCTGCTCTGTGTGTTGCTGAATACTGAGCACGCTTCCGCTTTCTAAAATAAAGAACAAAAAGCCATAAAATTGATGAATGACACATAAACAATTTTCTTATGAAAAATACCAGGAAATAAGACAATTTCCAAGCAAAAGTTTCCCCATTTGAGCCATATGGAGCAAGCAAAGAGTTTTAAATGAAGGCTGTGTTTACGGAGCTGTGTGAACAATGGCAATAAACACTGACAAACATTTCTGAAGATCTATGAAGTAAGCTGACAAGTGGAATTATCTTCATTTTGACAATAGAAGGACAAAGACGACAACCTCTATCTAAATGATTCACTTATCATTATTAGAGCTGTAGAGAAAACGAATTGATAACCCATGCATGTATATTTATAATTCTATATGCAAGATTCATTGGGGCCTGGAAGGCTTCTTGCAGTTGTCTTCTGAATGTTTTCTGTTATGGCATTCAGCATATAATCATAGTTCCTAGGTTAGCACTTCTATAAAAGAAATTAAGAAACAGCTTCAAAAATAAAAGATGCATCAAAGGAGAATGATAATGGCCATAAGTACAGATTTTTGTTTATTTTGGTTGTGGTGATGTAGTTGGTAGATACTACCATGTACAGATGGAATCTTAATATTATTCACCTTCCAATTTGCCTGGCTGTATAATTTGTGTTGGCTAACTTCAACTGGTTAAAGCCCTTGATTGCTAACCCAAAAGCTGGAAGTTCAAATCCAGCAGCCACTGTTCTGGATAAAGATGTGGCATTCTCCCATAAAGATTTATAGTCTTAGATACTTAGATACCCCAGCCACCAGTTCTACTCTGTCTGACTCAATAGCAATGGGTTTATCTTTTTAATCTTCTCCACTAACATGACTAGAATGTCCTCTATGGAACGCTGAATTAGGGTGAAATGGATAATAATAAGCTCAAATAGCAAACACCACGTTAGGATTTGCCAAACAGATTTCTAAATATACTCAACCATTGTCAGAAAAAAAATATTATGTAATCATTGCATCTAAAATAAACTTTGATATGTGAAGTAAAAATATTGAAAGGCAGACAAGTAAATATTCATCAGATCACATGAAACGTATTCTAATATATTTTGTTTGAATGTATAGCATTCAAAGTACACTAAAAATTCTGTCACCTCTCCTTATCTCAAAGACCCCTGATGAGACAGGCAGACACAGTGGTGGAAATAGACATAACTGACTGTGGTGATGGTGCGAGGCTGGGCCTTCCTACTGCTGCCTGTCATGTCACTATGGATCAGAAGTGAATCCAAAGTGGCTAACAGCAGCAACAACCTCTCTACAGAGGGCGGCTTTGTAACTGCCCCTAATTATGATAGCCGGAAGTTTGAACAAGTCTTCTTTCATCTGATAATGACTTTTATTTTCTTTGTCATTGTATCACCTAGAGAAAATATAACTAAATAGAACTGCCTGTCAAATAAACCATTTTGATCACAAGCCCCATGACAAAGAGTAGCATCCGTTCGAGACACATTTGAAGAGTGATCTCATGGGTCAGTGACCAAGGCCAAAGAGAGAAAAAGGTAGTATTGACTTCTGAACTCTGGAACTTGCATGATATTAAACACTGCAAGCAGCAAAGAGCTAAGCTTTTTAATATTTATCGAATACCTACGCAAAGCAATTTAACACTCTAGTATTCTTGAGAAGAATGTTGCCTTCACATATTTTATGTAAAAAAAGTCGGCGTAAAGGAGAGAAAAGGACTAATGAAGAAATGAAGTGCAATCATTAACCTGTCGAACAATTAGGATGACAGTTTAGTATTCTGTAATACTCAATTCAAAATACCAAGCCCACTGCTATTGAATCACTTCTGACTTTTTGTTAAAATATTGAAACTCTAGATGAGTATGTTATAATGTCTCATGATTATGACCTATTAGTAATATTAATAAACTTTAAAATAGTAATAATTGAATAATAATTTGGCTGAAAGCATAGGATGTAAAATGAGAACAATATTTTTTATCTATCTTGAGCCATCAGTGGAGAACGTTGGTATGTATGTGTATTGAGAAATCTGTCCTGGAAAGTAGATAAGAATTTAACTAACAATACCAGAAATTGAATCTTTACATCCCCAAATCCTCCTGCTACAAAAGCTAGCATAGTCCCGAGGTAATGACTGTGTTACCACAAGCACCAGATGTCTGCCTGCCACTAACGTTATGCCAAAGTATTCCAACACAAGCTCTTGGCAAGGATAAAACAGTTTTTATTGTGGGATTGATCACACAGGGGTACAGAGGGACTGCTTATTCTAATTGACACACAAAACAAAGAAAATATGTGATTTTTATAGAATTGAAAAAAAAAGAGAGGTTTGGAAGCACAAACATTGTAAATCTTGTATCTGAGTTACGCGGCTTCAGTTAATAAACAGCATGACTTCATGCTGATTCCTGCCCTGGTGGCCAGCAGTTGCGATGCTGTCAGAGGTGACAGTACAATGGACCTAGTTACTGTTTAATAAATATTCCTTCTCTCTGCTCTAAAAATCACAAGTGAATCTTTCCTTTCAATGCTTACCACTAAAGAAATGACAGCAAGTTACATGAAAATAATGACAATTGTAATAATGCCTATCCCACTCTTCCATTATTTTACTATACGTCTGTTTAAGTCCAATTTATTTAAATAATTTCTACAGAAGTTATCTTAAGCTCTAATTTCTGAAAGAAAACAAAAAAGGCTAGTTAGCTCATCATAAATTCTAGGAAAACCACTTCGCCAGACTACAAGGGCAAGCAAGAGGCCCGGGGCGCCAGCAGTTCACTAAAACCTAATGTTGCATCAGTAGTTTTAATGAGAAGAGAGGAAACCTTAAAGATAATAATAATTAAGATGCCTTGTACCCATATAATTGTACTAGGTATTGAGTTGTATCCCCCACAGAAAGTTATGGTCCAATCCTCGCCCCCAGTGTCTGTGAATGTGGTTTAACATAAATAGCGATCTTGAAGATGTAATCAAATTAAAATGCGCTCATACTGGACTAGGATTGAGTCTAGTATGACTGGTATCCATAAGAGGAGAAACACTCACAGACACAGACAACACATACCAGGAGAAAGTCATTTGATGACAGATGTAGCTATTGCAGACATGTATCTGTCAGCAAAGATACTACGGAACGCCCACAACCACCGGAAGCAAAGAAGGGTTATAATCGAGAAACTTTAGAGTACGGCCCAAGCAGCACCTCTGATGTTGGACGTGCAGCCTCCAGAACTATGCAAAAATGTCGTTGATTTAAGCCACACAGTTTGTGAAACTTATTCTCAGTGGTGCTAAACAAGTAACTGAAAGATTAATTGGTAGTTACAAGATACTTTTTAAGTGTAATAACCTCATAACACCATTTTGTTAAAGTTGTGGTTATTATTATTTTTAATTAGCTTATATTTGTAAAATACTTGAGAATTTGCTAAACTCTTCCATATATATATAATCACATTAAAATATGTAAGTGTCCTTTGAGATCAATTGGGCATGCATTATTTGCCATGTTTTCGAGATAAGCAAATGCAGATTCAGAGAAGGAATATTAGAGATAAACAGTATTATCTATTGCTGACGAATAACATCTTGAAACACAGAACTTAAAATAACACACACTTATCTCATACTTTCTCAAGGTCAGGAATTTGGGAGCAGCATTCTTGAGACTAGGATTTCTGATAGGGCTGCAATCAAGAATTTGGTGAAGCCCACACTCACCAAATGATCCCAGTCATTGTGAAACTTGGATGAGATTCCGTTTCAAGCTCACAGTCATAGTTCATAGGATTCTGTTCTTCAGACCCTGGCGAACTAATGGCCTTGTTTTATTTTCTTCCCCTCACATACCTGTTTCAGTGTGAGCAAGCAGGTAAGCAAAGAAGAACAGAGTGCAAGCAAGACTGTTAGCCTCAGAGCAATCTGTTTTTTGAGATTCTAAAAATTAAAGTGGTATTCCATAAGTTACACTGTATTCAATTGAGAAAAAATTATTTTTCCTTACGGTGAGGTGCAATCCCTACTGAATGCTGTCAGTAAGTATTTCAAGTTGTTTTCATTTTTTAATAAGTAGCAAATCTGTACTCAGACTGATCGAAAAGAATCCCGATACCTACATTTAAAAAAATTATTTTATTGGGGGCTTGTACAATTCTCATCACAATCCATACATACATCCACTGTGTCAAGCACATATGCATATTTGTTGCCCTCATCATTCTCAAAACATTTGCCTCCCACTCTAGGCCCTAATATCAGTTGCTCATTTCCCTCCTCCCTCCCCACTTCCCTCTCCCTCATGAACCCTTCATAGTTCATAAATTATTATAGTTTTGTCTTAAGTTACCCTGTCCAATGTTTCCCTCCGCCCTCTTCTCTGCTGTCCATCCCCCAGGCAGGAGGCAATAGTTAGATTCTTGTAATTGGTTCCCCTTTTCTGGCCCACATTCCCTCCACCCTCCAGGCCTGGCCCCTCTCACGGCTGGTTTTATTAGATGTCAGGAATGATAGCTCATTCCGTTTGGGCCTTGCAGAGTGTCTTGTTACACAAACTCAGCACCTTGAAAACACTAGTTGAATAAATAAACTGAAGAAAATGCTCAGCATAAGGACATTGCCTTCATTCTCTTCGTTAATCTTATTGAAATTCCAAAGTGAACTTTCTCAAACATATAGAGAGTGTGGATAAAATCATGACACTTATGTTGAATAGTTCTGTTGATAGTGTCCCCTTCTAATGCTCCAGCTCCTGGTGGGAAATGTTTCTCCTGTGAAGGCAGACTGAACTGAATTGTATCCAATGTGTCAATGCTGATGATTGCTTTATTATGCAGTCTTATGCCACTCATAGCTTATCAGATTTTAAATTACCATACAAATTTCCATACTTAAACAATATGGGAAACATCACTTTAAACACATCTAATCATATTTTCAGAGTTAGATAAGAAACAATCAACACATTGGAATAAAAGTGATAGCCCTAAGCTACAAAGTGAGAACCTAACAATATTATCCACTCTAATCACCATTAGCGATCACAATCATAATACTTGCAAAATAGAAATGCTGATTTAATTAATTGTAACACCTGCAGGGTGAGAAGATTCAAATTTTATTGCCTTATAGGGAAGTTGGGTCTTACAGAACACAGTGTGATTTCATTGACGTTATTCTATAAATTAACCAAAAGTATATAGTAAATGGAATGCAAATTAATTCTCATTGTGTATGCCATTTTATGGCAAAACAGTTTATTTGTATATGTTCACTATTTTGTTCTAACTTTTATATTACTTCAAAACAAAGATTTTCAATGAACTATTCATGTCCAGCCAGGTGGGTCAAACTCCAGAAACCAGACTCATTGTCATCGGGTGGATTCTTTCTCATAGCGACCCAAGATGATGGGATAGAACTGCCCCTGGGGGTTTCCAAGATTGTACCTCTTTAAGGGAATATAAGGCCTCGTTCTGTGCCCATCAAGATTCACAGTCTTGACAACCCCTAGGTAGGGACACTGTAAATTAAATTGAGGAACCCTAGTAGCTTAGTCGGTTTCATGTTGATCTGCGAACCACAAGATCAGCAGTTTAACACCCCTAGTTGCTCAGTCAGAGAAAGTTGAACCTATTTACTGCTGTAAAGGTTTAGGATCTCAAAACCCCCCAGCGACAGTTCTGTTCTGTCCAATAGGGTTGCCAAGAGTCAGGATCAAGTCAATGACAGAGAAATTGTACAAGTTGAAATCCACTCCTCCACAGTAGGAGGTTTATGTTCCATATTTAACCTAACCCTATGCTTAATATATATTCTATTTACGGTCTTGATGATGAAGTGTTGTTGGCTGTCTCTGAGCTGGTTCTGACGCATGGCACCCTATGCAAAGCAAGCCACACTGTCCATTCCCGCGCCATCCTCACACCTGCGGCTAGGCCTCAGCTCATTATCGCTGCCATTATGTCAGTCCATCTCATTGAGGAAGATGCTGCCCCTCTACTTTACCAAGCATGGTGTCCTCCTCCAGGGACTGGTTGCTCCTGACTGTCCAAAGTAAGTGAGACGATGTTTTGTCCTCCTTGCCTCTAAGGAGCACGCTAGCATACTTCTTCCTACTCAGGTGGGTTTGTCCTTTTAGCAGTCCGTGATATTCTCAATATTCTTCTCCAGCACCACAATTCAAAGACATCAGTTCTTCTTCAGTCTTCCTTATTCAATGGTCAACTTTCACATGCATTATGAGGCAATTGAAAATACCATGACTTGGGTCAGGCACAATTTCGTCCTCAAAGTAACAGCCTTGCTTTTCAATACTCTAAAGCAATCAGAACAGGATATTTACCCAATGCAGCAGATTAACTCAAAGACTATATATAGCGGCACACAATTATTTCTTACCCTAATTTGATGGTCAATTAAAGAAAGTAGTTTCCATTCATTTGTTTCCCCCATGAGCTGACATAAAATCTTTCATTAAGTAAAAAGCTAAATAAAATATATTGTGCTCTAAATAAAAAAAGGCAATGTCTATAACATGTTCAGCATCCTAAAAACAGAGTATGTGAGCATAATTAGTCATAAGGGCATGATAAAGAGACTTTAGAAATTCAAATATAACTATAATGCTTTTCTATAGGAAAATATCATTATACTGAATAAAACAATGCTTAAATAAAAGAGGTGCTCTATGTTAATGCTTTTGCATAAAAAGCATAGGATCTGATTTCAGCTAATATTTCCATAGAAATTTTTCTGTAGCGTGCATATTAATTAATTATTCATTTGCAATGGCTAATAAACATTTTAAAATATTCAACCTCACTAATAATTAAAGAAATGAAAATTAAGATAATAAAGTTTGATTTTCAACTCCAAAATTAGCATTTCTAACTGCAAAAATGAAGTGCAAAAACATGTTACAAGTACAGACACACATACGTAACAGCATACACACTCAACTTAAAGTAATTCAAATCCTCAATAATGCAAGAATGAATGAACAAATAACTATCAGTTCTGTACTATCATGCAGTAATTGAAATGACTTAATTTGGGGGAAATGTTCATCTTATGTTCATTGGAAAGAGCAAAATAAAGAGCTTACTATTATGTTTTTAACTGTTAAAATTGCCTGACAAAACCCAATCAACTCAGCTTCTGTTGTGCCGATTATGACTCCTGGCTTTCCTTTAGGCTGCAGAGAGGATTCCATGGCTGTGCCTTTTCAGCATATTGCCAGGCCTTTCTCCTCGCTCACTCGGGTAGGTTCCAACTGACACACTCTTGGTTTGTAGGCACAAGCATCACTGTACCACCCAGGGTCTTCACCTCAAAATATACATAAAGAGAAATAAAATCACCAAATTCTTAATAGAGATTATCTGCAGATGAGAATGTGAGATTATTTTTTTGTTTGGCTTACCTTTATAATTTCATAAGTAGCATATCTTTAAAAATGAGAACCATTTTAATTAAAAAACAGAAGTACAATTTTAAAAATACACTCTTTAGACAGCTCATTATCACATTAAGCAAATTAATTATTTCAAATCATTAAATTAACTTTCTATACTAAGGTCTCTGCCATTAAGGAAATTCAGACTCAAAGTGACCCTATAGGACCAGATAGAACAGTCCCTGTGAGTTTCTTAGGCCATAACTTTACCCAGTAGAAAGCCTCTTCTTTGTCCCTTGGAGCAGTTGGTGGTTTCGAACTACATACCATGAAGTTAGTCCATAAAGCATAACCATAAAGCATAACTCACTATGCCACAAGGGTTCCTATATTACATATTTTTTAAATCTACATATTGAGAGGAAAGTGTGAAATTGTAAGAAAACATATGTGATTGTTTAAAAGTAGGTTTGAATACAAAACTTACCGTTTGTATTTAATGAAGGGTGTTTGCAAATCAACAAAAAATCCATAGTGAAATGCAAGCCACAGGGGACACAATGACTCTACCTTTGAGTATCATTCTTAACAAAAATATAGAGAGGGACAAGAGTGCTGCCATTGAGCTTCTCGATTCTGCTTCAAATCTCACTCGATGCTTTGTTAGGAGAACATAGCTATCAAGACGTCGCAGAAAGCTTCTTTAGAAAGCATTCTTTTGAACTGACTTTCTTAATAATGTTTATTTGTTGGGATGGTTTATAATGGTACACGTTTTATTAAAACGTCAGCTCAGAGGAAAATGATGAAGATGTTTTTATTAAATGCAATATTTATTTAACTTTCTCTAATGTCTATAATTGAAGAAATTATCAGTATTATTCATTTGGATCTATTACTTTAATTCATATATTTAAATGCTCTAGATGTAGAAATAAGTAATCAGCTTAGAAACAGTGGGAAGGAAGTAAAATAGTTTAGAAAATGATAAGGAATTTCAGTTGGATTTGTCAAAGAGACATATGACAGAACTCACTCTTAGTTTATGGTGTCTATTAGATTTTTTTTTTTCAAAGAAGACCTCTATTAGATTTTATAAGCTAGCTGCATCTGTTTTACATGCGTCCATGCATTCTTTAAGGAAACATTCCTCTCAGACTCAATCCACAGGTCTGACTGAGGCTGGCAGAATCCTAATACTAGTGATGGGAATGTAAATAAGGTTGAAAAATCACAATATTCTACTCACTGTCTCCTTATCAAATGACTGTTCAAGAAGTAGGGTAGAAAATAACAGGCTGCTCTGAGAGGTGTGTGTGCGTGTGTGTGTGTGTGTGTGTGTGTGTGTGTGTGTGTGAACTCTCTTCCCTGGGATTTACATGACACCAAAGAAGAGAAGGGTGCTTTCTCTCATAGGCATCTAGAACACTTGAGTTTGATCTGTGCACCATGTGAGGACAGTCTTAGTAAGAATAAATGAAAACATAGACAATAAAAACGAATTGAGGAAAACTGGACAAAGAAGAAGTAAAATCCTCACAGTTTGCAGGTGATATGATTTTATATGTAGAAAACCTCAGAGTCAACAAACAAGATTGTTGGAAAAAATTGAGAGATTCGGAATGTGACAGGCTACAAGATCAACAAGCAGAACTCAATCTAATTGCTGCATATCAGTGAAAAGAACTCTGAAAAAGATGCCAAGAAAACAAGGCTATTATAATAGCCTCACAAAAGGTGAAATTCTTAGGAGTAAATCTAACAACAGAGAGAAAAAAATATGCATATGGAAAACTACAGAAACCCAAACTACAAGAAACCAAAAGAGACCTACCCATGTGCATGGATAAGAAAACTTAATATTGTGAACATTTTAATACTGGCCAAAGCAGTCTATAAATACAATGCAATGTTGATCCAAATTCCAACTTCATTCTTTAAAGAAATGGAAAAACTTATCACCAATTTCATATGGAGAGGTAAGAGAAACAAAGAATTCCTTGAGATGAACAAAGTAGGATTCTTAGAACTGCCCAAGTTCAAAACCTGTTATGTAGCCACAGTCATCAAAAAAACTCGTATTGGCACTATGATAGGTACCTATACCAATGGAATAGAACAGGAAGCACAGAAATAAATTCAGCCACTTATAATATATACAATTATATATAATCATATGACATTATTATATATAATATGATTATAATTATATATAATATATATTTTATAATCATATCTATAATATAATTATATATATAATCAAGAAGCTTAATACAAGACCCATAGCTAACCACATATACAAAAACAATTCTTCTCCAGCACCACAATTCAAAGACATTGATTCTTCTTCAGTCTTTCCTTGGACATATTGTGTGGAGAGACCAGTCCCTGGCAAAGGACATCATGCTTGGAAAAGTAGCAGGGCAGAGAAAAAAGAGGAAGGCCTTCTACAAGTTCAGTTGACACAGTGACTGCACCAATGAGCTGTATGTAGGATTGCTATGAGTTGGAACTGACTGGGCAGCACCCAAGAACAAAAATTTTTAGAGATTGATCTTTTCTCTATTGTGCTGTTGTTGAAGACCCCCCGCCCCCCAATCTGTGAACTCCTTTTAACTCTGTTGATGAAGCCTGATGATGCACATACTGTCTTATTTCCAGTAGGTCACAGGCATCTATTTTGTCTTCTACGGTTGGTGCCTCCTTCATTATATTTTTTAGTCCATTGGAAATCATGCTTTGTAAAGTGTAGGGGCAGCAAACAAGGAGGAAGAGCTTCAATGGGCTTCGGTTACAGGATCACTTGAGAGGGTGGCACAAGAGTGTTCAGTGTTTTGTTCTGTGGTGTGTGGTTCACTATTGGTCCATGGCACGGAACAATCCTGTACTAGGGCCCTTAACTCTGTTCCTAACTTCTCATTGATGATCCTTATTGACCTGGAATTTGCATTTAGGTCTTTGAACTATCAATTGCTTCATAATGCATGTGAAAGTTGACCCAAATTCTACCTTACAAATCTGGCTAGGCCAGAACATGTACACTGTTACATATCAGAACTGGAAACATGGGGAATCTAGGACAGATAAACCCCTCAGGAACAATAATGGGAGTATGATACCAGGAGGGTAAAGGGAAGGTGGGAGGAGAAAGGGAGAACTGATCACAATGATCTACATATAACCCCCTCCCAAGAGGACAGACAACAGAAAGGTGGGTAAAGGGAGACATTGGACAGTGTAAGACATGAAAAAAATAATAATTTATAAATTCTCAAGGGTTCATGAGGGAGGGAGGGTGGGGGAAGGAGGGGAAGAATGAGGAGCTAATACCAAGGGCTCAAGTAGAAAGAAAATGTTTTGAAAATGATTATGGCAATATATGTACAAATGTGCTTGACACAATGGATGGATGGATGGATTGTGATGAGAGGTACGAGTCCCCAATAAAATGATTTAAAAAAGGATTTTGCTGCTAACAGAAAGTCAGTGCTTTATTAAATCCAACAACTGCTCTGCATGAGATAAATGAAGCAGTTTGTTGTCTAAAGATTTAGGGCCTTGGAAATCTATAGTAGTTTCACTCTGCCCTATAGGGAGGCTATGAGTCAGAACCGAATCAATAGCAGTGAGATTAAATTTTTGTTGTAATCCAAATTAGAAAGTTCCCATATTACAAGAGGAAATTCAGACACAGAGACCTAGACACACATTCACAGAAGGAAGAAAAGCACATGAATAAAGAAGCAGAGATTCAAGAGATACTGTCTCTAGTTAAGGGATGCTTGATTAAGCTGCAAAGAAAATTTCCTTAGAAGCTTCTGATAGAGCCTGGCTTTGCTGACACCTGGATTTCTGACTTTTGGTTCCAGTGCTATGACAGGGTATAATTAATTGTTTGTTTGCTTGTTTGAATCCACTCAACTTGCTGTGGACACCCTTTGTTATAGCAGCGCTTTGTTATGAAGCCCTAAGAAACTAATAGACACAGTAATAAAATACTCACCTACCTAAAAAAAAATATATATCTTCATAGCACTCTACTTAATTAAGCACCTGCTACCGAGTGCCTCACACTCAGTTCACTCCAGACCCACTTTCCTTTGGCTCCCATTGAATTACCACAGTAAGTTCCTTTGTCACTATAGAAAATAAAATGTTAACTATCAGTTAAGCTCATAGTTTTGTGTGTACATTACTCCTTCCTTTGCTGCTCTTTTAAAATGCATATATATATATCAATAAAACCTATGTATATGTATATTTCTCTTAAGTTTGACACTCTTAAGTTTCTTTGCTGGCAGAAATCTGACCTATACGAATGCTAACACGAATAGTGTTATTTGGAGAGTCTTGAAGGAGAGATGACATAACAGAGTACCACTGTTCCACTGTGGTTCCACGGATGCACTGCTTTTTTTTTTTTTTTTTCATTTTAGAACATTTTCTTCTTCCTTTTTTTTTCATGGTTAATTCACTTTTAAAATGAGTTCTACACACATAATCACAATCAGATCTAGTGCTCCTTCCCAAAGACATTGTTTGTTCCCCAAATCCCCTCACCCTCCCTGCCTCCTGCCTTCCACCCCTCCATCCCCTATAAACCCTTGCATCAGCTATTGTCTCTATACAACTACTCCAATAACTGGAAAACCCAACAGAAACAATAAAAAAAAAAAATAAAGTGAGAAGGATAAAAGGATTGAAACTACCGCATCGTTTTTTTGTGTGGTGCGGTGGGTGGGTTCAAACCACTAAACTTCTGTTTAGTCATAGAGTGGTTGGTTAACCATTGCATGTCCAAGGTGCCTTAAGTTACATAATACCATCCC
>NW_022103903.1:9180422-9207975 GCF_000313985.2 Echinops telfairi
CCCACAAAAGAAAATCCTCACTGTGATTGAATCAATTCTAACTCACAGGCAGAGTAGAACTGCCCCATTCGGTTAAACCTCCACAGGAGCAAAGAACCTCCACATCTTGCCTCCTGAAGAGCAGCCAATGGGCTCAAACAGTTAAACTTGTGGTTTAAAGTCCAACACCTAATCCACCACACCCCTAGAGCCCCATACTACCAAAAATAAAAGTAAAAACTCGCTGCCATCGAGCCCTTGCTGGCTCCTAATGATCTCCTGTGGGTTTCCCAGACTAACTGTTTCGGAGAGTAGAAAGTCCAGTCTTTCTCTTGCAGAGCTGCTGGTGGTTTAGAACTGCTGACAATGTGGATTGCAGCTAAGCCCATAACAATTATGCCACTAGGGCACCATAATAGATAGGCAAAACTTATGAATCCTAGAGGTTTCAGTTACAAAATTGTAAAATTATACATTTTTCTTTTTATTTAATGTGATCAATATATTTCCATTTTTCAAAAATCCTATAAAGCATGCGTGTTTGTTATTACTAATGATTACATTGAATGGTTACAGAAGGAAGAAGTTCAAGCTGCACTGAAAGCACCAGCCAAAAGCAAGGCCTCAGGAATTGATGGAAAATACAAAATGAAATGTTTCAACAGCTGGTGAAGCACTGGATACACTTATTCTTCTAGGCTACGAACTTTTTAAGGCAGCGACTTGACTCAACATATTTTTACCCATTCCAAAGAAAGGTAATCCAACAGAATGCTCAATAGAACAACATCATCAATATCAAATGCAAATAATTGAAGATTATTGAAGATCATTTAACAGTGGTTGGAGCAGTACATTGACAGGGAGCTTCCAGACCTTCAGGCCAGATTCAGAAGAGAAGTTGGAGGAGGCGTGGTCATATTATGTCACTTGTTTTTGCATGAAACTGTAGGGGTGGAGTTTGACCTGTCAATCAGGTCACAGGCTGATGAAGCCTCCTTGGGGATGTGGCCTTTATTTATGACAGAAAATGGGAACTTCCCATTCTCTCTGCACTTTCACTTTTCTGCTTGCTGAGACAGACACTGTGTCTGACTCCAGGCAGGCCCCCCGTATGGGCCGTCTAATCCTGATAGCTGTAGGTGCCTTCCTATGCTTCCACAGAGCTTGAATATACTCAAATTTGCACCCACTGGCCTGTGATCTTCATGCATCCCTCTTCACCTTTTCATATCATAAGCCCTCAGGAAATGCGAGTCTAAAAGAGGGCCCCAACTAGCATCAGACTTGTTTACTTGAGTTGGACTGGGTTGGGATGTGTTATTGACATGGGATTCATTCCTGACATAAAGTTTTTGTTGCATATATTTTTGTACGTATGTATGTATGCCTATTTTTTTCTTATCTAGACAATGCAGCCTTATACACAAGGGGTATTATTTCCAATATCAGATGGATCTTGACTGTAAGCAGAGAAAACCAGAAAGATGCTCACTTGTGCTGTATTGACTGTGCTGTTATTCAACTGTGTGGAGAATAACAAACTGTGAATAACCCTGAGAAGAATGGGAATTCCGGAACACTTCATTGTGCTCCTGTGGAATTTGTACATTAGTCAAGAGGTAGTTGTATAAACAGAACGAGGACATACTGTATGGTTGATAATCAGGAAAATTGTGTGTCGGGGTTGAATCCTCTCTCTATATTTATTCAATATTTATGCTGAGCAAATAATCAGACACACTGGATTATATGAATAAGAGTGCCACATCAGAATTAGAGGAAGGTTTATTAACAGCCTGTGGCAAGCAGATGACACAAGGTCGCTTGCTGAAAGTGAGGAGGACTTGAAAGATGTGCTGATGAAGATCAAGGATTGCAACCTTCCAATTACAACTCCAATTACAGCTCAAAGAAATCCAAATCCTCACAATAGGACCAAAAGGTAACCTTGTAATAAATGGAGAAGAAATTGATGTTGTCAAGGATTTTGTCTTGATTGGATTCGCAATCAAAGCTCATGGAAGTATCAAGCTTCAGTTAAATGACATATTGCACTAGGTAAATCTGCTGCATAAATCCTGTTGAAAGTGTTGAAAATCAAGGAAGTTACTTTCAAGAGTAAGATGTGCCTTACCCAATCCATGGTATTTTCAATTGCCTTAGATGCATGTGAAAATTGGACATTGAATGAGGACAACCAAAGAAGAAGCAATGCTTTTGATTTATGGTGCTTTTTAAGAATATTGAAGGTAGCATAGAATGCCCAAAGAACAACCAAATCTGTTTGTGAAAAAGTACAGCCCGAATGCTCCCTGCAGGTAAGGATGGCAAGACTTTATCTCATGAGCATTGAGCGTGTTGTCAGGAGAGACCAGTCCCTGGAGATGAGCATAACACTTGATAAAATGGAGGGGCTTTAAAAAAGAGGAAGTCCCTGGATAAGGTGGATTGACACAGTGGCTGCAGCAATGTATCCACAGGGCAACAATTGTGAGGCTGCACAGGACTGGGGAGTGTTTCAGTCTTTTGTACCAGGGATCACTATGAGTTTCAGGTGACTCTAAAGCACCTAGCAACAAATATTCATTTTTATTCAACTGAAAAAATTGTGTTCATATATTTTATTACCTGATTTAATGGACTCATTTATTTATTTATTTTTATTTCAAATGAAATTAAATAATGAATCATTGGTTATAGAATTTAAAAATATTTACTTTTTAAAACATAATGATAGTATTTGCTGAAAATGAATTATATTTTGTAGCTTTCAGAATCTTACTTTTAAATAAATTTATCCTCTTCAGTATTATTTGCACTGGACATTATATTTCTGGACTCACAGGTATCAAATGAACTGTGCTAGCATATTCATAAAACTATCTTTTAAAAATGTGTAATCTTATGAGCCATTTGATCCCTACCATGCGACACAGTCACTAGATCTAAGATGGATAAAGGAATAGGGTGTGAAGGAAAGTACTGATTTTATTCTACATGAAAACGTATCTTTTCTGAGTCTTCTCGGATTTTCCCATTGGCCAATTGCAGCTAGCTATTGCCACATTGGAATTGCTTCAAAGCTTTTGGATTTTCCATTCCTTCTGGTGACACTGCTCGTAATGAGTGTGAATGTTACCTGTAATTCTCTGCATCATCTGCACTTAATGCTCTCTTGGGCACTGGGTTCTCTGTTACTTCACTCCATCTTCCCTTTCTGCTGTGGGGATGTGCCACCACTGTAACACTCCTCCTTCAGATTGCATTTCTTTCTCATCTGGGTAATGCTACTCATAACTTGTTCTGTTAGTCCAGGTAGAAGAGAGAAACAAATTCATAGAGACTCATATGTGTACAGAAAAGAGCTTTATATACAAGAGCAGTTGAATATTGAGAAAACATCCCAGCCCAGCCCAGATCAAGTCCATAAATTTGATATTAGCCCATATGTCTGATACCAATCTATAACGTCTTCTGCAGACTCACAAAACACATGCAATGACACCAAATGCAAGAAGATCACAGGCCAGTAGGGAGAAGGTCTTGTGGATCCAGTGGTGGTGTAAACATCTCAGTGATGGCAGGGGTCTCCATGTGGTTCCTCAGGCACCACAAGGCTCTTTGTTCTTGTTCATAATGTCTCACAGGGAGTCAGCCTTGTCAGTAAAGAGTCTCCAAGGGAGTGATCAGAGAGAGAGAGTGTGTCTCCTGCCTCCAAGAAGGAAATACAGGAATTTCTAGACTCCCCAGGACAAGGCCATACCCACACAGAGACCTCATTGGTTAACAGGCTAGACTTCACCCCTACACTCTTATTCCTCAAATTGACACCAGATTATGTAATTACCACACTTGTGAAAGTTCTCATGATCTTTCTTATGTGGCTGTTACATATAGTAGTCACAGAATGTGTAGAATTAGCCCCACACTTGAGACAATCTTCAATTGAAACAGTTTTGTATCTCTGTCTCAAGGTTTGTCCCCACTTAAAAAGAGTGTAAAGATTAAAACTTAAGTATCCACCTTTCTCTTTTGAAAATGAAGCACATGTGGCCTGTTTCTGTAGATGAATGCAGACATGGCTCCTTCCATATACATCAGGTAATGAATTGATACACTACCTCCTAATACTTGTTGTCTCTCCCCATAATATCCTTCTAATCAACAAACATATTGGCTCCCACCTTGCTAATCACTCATTTATCCAGGTGAGGAGAATTTCATCTAGTTCAGGGCTTTAAAGTACATGATGAACATTGTCTTTATCAAAAGCCCCTTCACCCTACACCCTGTGCTATATCACAAACCAGTGTTTTTATCTTAGAGACAGCAGTACATTGGGGTTTTTATGATATCCTTGACGTCTTTTGCTTTAGTCTCTGGCTTATAATTACTGAACACACACATTCTATTAAACACCTGCAATTAAAAACCTTTTCTTCAAAAGCCTTACGCACATCTACTCCCTGACTCTCATTGTCATTCATCTTTAAGCATCTGTTATAGAAAAAGACAGAAAGAAACGAATGCAAGCAGAGAGGCAGTGAGCACACAGCATGTCAAGTATTTATTTGGCTACTCATTTGAAAGCTTGACTGCATGGGGTAGAATTTAGAATGGCCACAACTCTTGCTGCCGACGTTTAAGATGTGTGAGCTGATATGCTTCTGTGGAACTAGATTGCAAAATTTCACAGGACTTAGGGATGTGTTAAATAGCTTTAATTCAATGTAGAGAGGGGCTGTCTCCAGAAACAGTGGATGCTGAGCAAGGAGCAATCAATCTGTGACCTAGATTTCAGATTCAGGACCCCCGACTACATACAATCTTTTAACAGAGTCTACAGGGAAAATACAAACAAGAAACACCTGAGGTTCAAACACAAGGAAGAAGTTGAGGCATTTGCATCCCAGATATATTCATTTTAAAAGAACCTTTTACAAAAATGAGTCAGAGGTAAATGTCTCGAGTCTGAACAGGAAGGATCCATTAGCACCTTCAAAGGTACATCAGCCCCGGAAGAAGAAGAAACCACTGAATTAAATTTTCTCACCAGGATTTCCTAATGTGTCACCAGACAGTGAAGATACAGGCACAGAGCAGGAAAAATGTACATTTACATTTTCTCACTAATATAAGAGATGAAGAATGAGAAAAAAAAGAGAAAAAGGTTGGTCATTTTCTAGTCAGAATTGACTTTGCTGCTTCCCTGAGGACAGGACAAGAAGATGTATAACAAATCTAGTCTTGCTCTGTAGACTAGGAGAAAATATTGTACGCTAAGAGTTCTGGGGGCATGATCCCATAATTCAGTGGTTTCACTCCAATGCCTGCTCGCCTTCTTTTCCCACAGAGCTCATTTACACTCCCAAACAGTTTCTCCCTGTCACTTCCCATTTGGGTGGCATGCTCCATGTTATTTCTTTCCTTTAGAGAGCATCCCTGTCACAACCCATCTTACTTCTACCTTGTTGTCATCTCTCCTTAAGCTGTTACCAACTGCTTTTTTCTACTGTCTCCTTCAGTTGCCATCACCCAAAGGTTAATGAGGCAGAACTGTTCCCCGGTGAAAATGCCCAGTGTGGACTTCTGTACTTTGGGAATCATAAAGGCCCTTTACTGGTGTTCATGACATACGTTAGTGTTAACAATTCAAAGCTCTTCAGGAGTTTCTCTAGTTATGCTGATCATCCATTTATCATGATGTTACCACTTAGTCCAATTGTGAGGATTTTGGTCTTTTTTACATTGGGCCATAATCCATAATGAATACTGCAATCTTTGGTCTTTATCAACAAGTTCCTTAAGTACTCCTCACTTTAAGCAAGCAATATTGTGTCATCTAAACTTTCAGAGATTGGTTGTGAGTCAATCCTTTCATTTCATTTTGCTGTTTTACTGTAATGAAATTCGCGGTGGCCTGCATGTGCTTGTGTATGCACGAGGGCAAAGATGTTGGAAGAATGACTGATAGCTAGCGCTGACCCAATCATAGTCATTTAGCATGTGTTAAAATATATATAGACATGTTAACTAATAACGATATTATGTACAGGAGCACTAGTAATATAGTGGGCTACATATGAACTGCAAAGGTGAAGGTTGGCAGCATAAGACTACTAGCACCTTTGTATGAGATAAATGAATTGTTCTCCTACCATAAACAGTTACAGTTTGGGGAACCTACAGGAACAATTCTGCCCTGCCCTATACTATTGCTTTCAGTCAAAATCAACTTCATAACTTTGAATTCGATTTAACCTTTATTGTTATATATTTTCACAATCTATGTATTTGACTTTAAAGTCCAAATTTCTCAAATTCTGATGTACTCCTAATATGTCATTGTTAGGCGCCATCAAGTTGGTTCCAACTCATAGTGACCTCATGCACAAATAAACTCAACACTGCCTGGTTGGTCCTCTGCCATCCTGACACCCACCTGTTCTTATGTCTGAGCCTGTGTTAAATCTGGGTATACTAGAGAAACAAATTCATAGAGACACTCATAGGTGTATAAGAAAGAGGTTTATATACAAGAGCAATTGCATATTGAGAAAACATCCCAGCCCAGTCCAGATCAAGTCCATAAGTTCGATATTAGCCCCCTTGTCTGATACCAGTCTATAATTTCCTCTTCAGACTCACAAATTATATGCAATAACACCGAATACATGAAGATCACAGGCCAGTGAGTGGAAGGTCTTGTGGAACCAGTGGTGATAGAAGCATCTCAGCACAGGCTGGGGTCTCCAAGTGCCTCTGGTTCGGAGCTCTAGTGTAACTCCATGTGTCTTGTCAATGGAAATGTCTCACAGGGAGTATTGTTTGTCTCACCCCCAGTGAGCTATTATTCTCCTTAGCGCCTCCAGATGAGGTCATCAAGCTGTGACCTGATTGACAGGCTAAACTTCACCCCTTCACTCATAAGTCTCAAATTGACAACAAATTATGTAACTACCCCAGAGCCCATAGTTGTAGCCACTACCATCAATCTGTCTCCTTGAGGGCCTTTCTCTGTTTTTTGTTTTTTGCTTCCACCCCTTTACCAAGCATGATGTCCTTCTCCAGGGCCTGGTCTTTCCTGACATGATATCCAAAATATGTAGGACAAAGTCTGTGATCCTTGTCTCTAAGGAACTCTGGAGCCATACTTATTCCAAGACAGATTTGTTTGTCCTTTAAGCAGTTCATGGTACTTTCAATATTCTTCACAGCACCACAATTTATATGCATTTATACTTATTCAGGCTTCCTTATTCAATGTCCAAGTGTCACCTATATATGATAAAATTGAAAATACCATGGGTTGTATCAGGTGCACCATAGCTTTCCAAGTAACATCCTTGATTTTCAATACTCAGAAGAGGTCTTGTGCTGAAGATATACCTAATGCTCTGAATCTTTTGATCTCCTGAGTGCTGCTTCCATGAGCATTTATTGTGGATCCAAGCAAGACAAAATCCTTGATAACTTCAAACTTTTTTCCATTCATCATGATGTGATTTATTCTCCCAATTGTCAGGATATTATTATTCTTTACATTGAATCAAAATTCATACTGCAAACTTCAATCCTTGAACTTTATTAGCAAGTGCTTCAAATAATCCTCACTTTCAGCAAGCAAGGTTATGGCTTCTACATATTGCATGTTGTTAATTAGCCTTCCTCCAATCCTGATGCTGAATTCTTTTTCATATAATATAGCTTCTTGGATGACTTGTTAATCATACAATTTGAATAAGTATGGTGAGAAGACAAAACCTTTAGACACACTTTTCCTGATTTTAAAATATGCAATATTCCTTTATTCTGTTCACACAACTATCCATACACAGGTTCAGCATAAGCACATGTAGTGTTCTAGGATTCCCATACATAGCAATGCTATCGATAATTTGTTATGGTTTATACAGTCTAACGTCTTAGCATAGCCAATAAAACAACAGTAAGTAAACCTCTTTCTAGTATTCTTTAATGATATTCTTTGTCCCATGTCCTCTTCAGAATCTGACTTGAATCTCTGGCAGCTCCCTGTCAAAGCACTGCTGCAAACTTTTGTTGGATGGTCTTCAGCAAAATTTTACTTGCATGTGTTATTAATGCTAATGTTCTATAATTTGCACACTATGGATCTCTTGCAGTCAGTTGGCCTAGTAGGTGACTTCCAAATTTCCTAGTAGAGGAGTACGTGTTCCCAGTGCTTCACCAGCTTGTTGAAACCATTCAATTGGAATTCCATTGATTCTTGGAGCTCATGCTTTCAGTGCAACTTGAACATTTTCTTCCACAACATTGGTTCTGCTCATATGTTACCTCCTGGTGCAAAGTTGACTAGTTCTTATTAGTACAGTGACTCTCTGTATTTTTCCATCTTCTTTTGATGCTTCCTGAATCATTCAATATTTTGTTAATAGAATCTTTCAATACTGCTTCTTAAGGCTTGAATTTTGTCTTGAATTCATTCTGTTTATGATATGAATGGGTATGTTCTTCCTCTATGATTTTCTGCCTCTAGGTCTTTTCACATTTCATTATATTTTACTTTGTTTTCTCAAACTGCCTTTTGAGATTTTCTATTTATTCTATTTGCATTATGTACTTTACCACTAAGCACAAGTTTCAGAGTCTCTTCCAACATCCATTTTGAGCTTTTACTTCTTTCTTATCTTTTGTCTAACCTTTTCCTTTCTTCATGAATAATATTATTGATGTCCTCCCACAGCTCATCAGATCTTCTCTCATTAGTGTCCAGCAGGTCAATTTTCCCTCTTCACCAGGCTATTAATGAAACTATTAAAATTTTTGTCCCCTAATGACTGTGGACACAAGTTGTAGGTAGTGTTACACGGTCTCTTGTAGTTTATAAGACTTATAGAATAATCTCATGAAGATAATTTTTATGGAATTTCAATTCATTTTATGATTGAAAACAATGTGTGTGACACAAACATATACATCATGTAGATATATTGCATTAAAATGATTTATTAAAGAATCTGGTGTAGTAGGTTACATATTGGGCCTGCATGTGCAGTGTATAGTCAATCCATGTGCAGTGTGTAGTCAATCCATGTGATAAAGATGACATCTTTAAGAGTTACACTCTCAGAACCACACAGTGGTAGCTCTACAGAAATAGAAAATCCTATCTTTCTCCCACGGAGTGCCTGCTAGTTTCAAACTGCTGACCCTTCAAATTTCAGCTCACTACATAACCAGTACACTTCCAGGGTCCTGTAATGTTGTGTGTGTCCTGATTATTTTTTCACTGGATTTACTGAGCTAAAATCCTCTCTCCTTATTATCTGTGTTACCTCTGCTGACTTGTTTAACCTCCTCTGTCCTTGGTCTCCTCATCTGTAACTGCCTTTATGTTCAATACATCAATGCAGGGTAAAGGGTAATGATAGTTGAGTGGCAGTCCTCTGGCCTTCCACAGGGAAGATAAGGGTTCAATTTCCAGACAATACACCTCTTACCTCGTCACCACAGTTCTGTCACTGCAGGCCCATGCATTGTTCTGATACTGAGATCTGTAGGTCTCGGTAGAGCTACAGATTAGGAAGACATGCCTTTCAATCTGCTTCTAGAACTAGAAAGCCCTATGGATCACAATGGTCTGATTCACAGCTAATCATACAGATGACCCAGGTCCAGGTAATGCTATCTTCTGTTCCCTATGGAGTAGGTGTGAGTTGAGGGCCAACCGGTTAATTCTTATTAACTACAACATTATATATATTAATAGATAAATCACAATAACACCCGTGTTAGTCCAGGTAGACTAGAGAAACAAACTCATGAATGCTCATATGTGTATAAGAAAGAGGTTTATATATAAGAACGGTTGAATATTGAGAAAATATCCCAGCCCAGTCCAGTCTAATATTAGTCTGATATTAGACCATCTGTCCAACACCAACCTATAACGTCCTCTTCAGATGCACGAAACACATGCAAGGACGCCAAATGCAGGATGATCACAGGTCATAGGTTAGAAAGTTTTTGGATCCAGTGGTGTTTTAAGCATCTTAGTGCTGGCAGGGGTCTCTATGTGGCTTCTCTGACCTCAGAGTTCTGGTTGCATCAGGGTAGGTCCATGTGGCTTCTCCTCAGGGTTGTCTCACAGGAAGTGAGCAGAGCGAGAGAAGTGTCCTCCACCCCCAAGCAGGAAATCAGGAATTCCCAGAATCCTCAGGAGAAGGCCAGGCCCACACAGAGGCCTCATTGTCCATGATATGATTGACAAGCTAGACTCCATCTCTACACGCTTAATCCTCAAATTGACAAAGGATTATATAACTACCACAATCCGTAACACCCACTCAATGTTGGCGACTATAATTTTTCACTAGTACAACTTCTATTTGATATTGTTAGGTGCCTTTGAGTGGGTTCTGTCTCTTAGCCACTAAATATATAGCAAACCAAAACACTGCCTGGTCCTACACTGTCCTCACAATCATTGCTACAGCTGAGCTTTTGTTGCAGCAATGATGTCGATCTATCTTGTTGAGAGTCTTTCTAATTTTTGCTTACCCTTTACTTTACCAAGCATGATGTCCTTCTCTAGGGATTGGTCCCTCCTGATACTATGTCCAAAGGACATGCGACACAGTCTGGCCATCATGAATTCTAAGGAGCATTCTGGCAGCATTTCTTCCAAGATATATTTGTTTGTTCTTCTGATAGTCCATGTTATTTCAATATTTATAATTATTGCAAGGGCAGTGAATTATTTAATATGGCTTTTCTAGCCAAAATATCTAACTCCCACCAGAAAACCTTTTCCTGAATGAGGTTGGTAAGAAGGTAAAGGAAGACACTGATAGAATTTACCTGAGTATGTGTGAATAAGATTCCCTAAAGTGCCATGCTGACCTGCTTTCTGGGAAGTAGGATCCAGGATCCCATTGACAGTGAGAACCAGGAGTGTATTTTATCCTCTGGAACCATGATCTCTGCACAATTAACTTCCTGGAACCAGATGACAGCTGTACCAGCAGAGGAGTAGCAGCAGATCCAGCAGTCAGAGCCTGGAACAAAGCAATGAACTTCCCAACCACGGAAGCAAGTTGAATGCTTTTATGTAGGGGGCTGGCTTTCAGAGTGGTGTGCCTCTGGGCACTTAATTCAAGGGGCTGGTTTGCAAACCCATGGGGCTTCAGCTGAATGCTTCCAGGCTGGGACGTCCAGCAGAGCATT
This sequence comes from Echinops telfairi, assembly GCF_000313985.2. Classification (NCBI taxonomy): domain Eukaryota; kingdom Metazoa; phylum Chordata; class Mammalia; order Afrosoricida; family Tenrecidae; genus Echinops; species Echinops telfairi. The sequence continues at coordinate 9,191,613 of NW_022103903.1, forward strand.
ATGTCTCTTTTAACATTTATTATTATACTTAAAATTTTGTTACATGTACTGGTAAACAACTATCCTGAGCATTGCTCACTGGCATTCCAACTTGTTAATATCCTTAATAAACCTTTTTAATCATGAATTTTGTCTGTGACTTCTGTGTTCCCATCGCATGGGATTTACAACCCATGGAACTCAAGTAAAAAAGTAAAATGGAGCTTCTTAATTGAAACCATGATAGTTATTCATAATAAAAATCACCAACTTTTCATCAGTCTTTCATATTCTCTGTTGAACTTTTACAGGCATATGAAGTGATTGAAAATAGCATAGCTTGCTTAAGTCACACTTGAGTCTCTAAGTAAGCCTAATTTGGATTACCTAAAGGTCTCATTTCTTACTTTTAAGTCTCATGTTAAGCTGCATTTATATACACACACATACATATATATTACATATATTATACAAAAACTCTATATTTATATATGTGTGTAATTATACGTATATGTGTATCAATCCTATAGGAAAGAATCAAACTACTTCTATGAGTTTCTGAAATTGTAAATCTTTATAGAAGAAGAAAGCCTTTTCGTTCTCCCTCTGAACGGTTGGTGGACTCAAACTGCTGACCTTGTGGTTAGCAGCCAAAGCATCACTCACTATGTGGGCTCCTATTGAACATAGGCTATTTAAGTCTTTTCAGTCAATTCAAAACCTCGCAGCCTACTTTTAATGGTAAAAATTTAGAGCTGATGATGTGTTTGAACCTCCAATCTTGCAGCTAGGAGTCCAACACTAACGCCACTGTGCACTGAGACTGGGTTACAATCATTGTGTCCTGTCAGTAGGATTTGAGTAATTAATCAATAATGATTATATCCAAACCTAACACAGTTCTATGAACTACCCTACAGGGTTTCCCACGCTATAAATCTTTTAAGAAACAGACAGCCACACATTTTCCCCTAGAATGCAGTTAGTGGCTATGAACTACCAACCTTTTGGCTAGCAAGTGTTTAATTACCAGCATTCTTCTAATGTTTGTGTGTGTATATGTATCTGCAAAGTAAAGCTTCATTGTGGGGAAAGTGGGGCTGATCCTTAGCTCATAGAAAGGATAACATAAACCATAAAGGTATTTATAAACACATTCTATGGTATTATTATTTTTTTTTTACACAGCACATTTAAAAAGACATTTATTTAGCGTCATGATCAGACCATTACATTTAGCAATCAACAGCATGGGTGCAAAAAAAAAAAAAAAAAAAAAAAAAACTACATTAAAACCCCTTGTTGGAAGGGCAAGATATGACAAAATACCAATTTATAAACTATCAAGGGCTCATGTGGGAGGGGGGAGCGGGGAGGGAGGGGAAAAATGAGGACCTAATGTCGGGGGTTTAAATGGAGAGAAAATGTTTTGAGAAATGATGTACAAATACGCTTTACACAATTGATGTGTGTATGGATTGGGATAACAGTTGTATGAGCCCCTAATAAAATGTTTAAAAACAAACAAACAAAAAAAAAAAAACCCTTGTTGGAATGCTTTACACTTTCCACAGAACAGAAACTAAAATAACCTGTTATACAATTAGTCACAAATACAGTCCTCAAGTTCTTTTGCCCATACACGAGTATTGTCTAAAACATGTCTTCTTTGTAGCAGCTAGGCCCTGCCACCGCTGTGCTTGGCTGCGTTCACAAATCTATTGTCACCTGTAGCTTCCCTGTCACCTCTCTGGCTCTCCTCTCCTGCTAAGCTTTGTTTCCTGGTAGTCATTTAAAATCTTCTGCCACTGCCATAACTACTGCTACTGTTTGAGCCACCATAGCCACCTTGGTTTCGTGGTTTGGCAAAGTATTGACCTCCACCACCATAAGGACCAGAGCTTCTGCCTCCAAAGTTCCCTCCCTTCATTGGTCCGAAATTGGAAGACTGACCGTTGTAGTTGCCAAAATCATTGTAGCTTCCACCACCTCCAAAGTTGCTGCCATCATTACCAAATCCATTATAACCATCCCCACTACCGCCATATCCACCACCACCGCGGCTGCCACCAAAGCCATCACGGCCGCGGAAGTTTCCGCCCCGACCAAAGTTGTCATTCCCACCAAAACCGCCACCTCGGCCACCACCGAAGTTTCCAGAACCGCTTCGACCTTTTTGGCTGGAGTAGGCACTGGCCATCTCTTGCTTCGACAGGGCTTTTCGTACTTCACAGTTGTGGCCATTCACAGTGTGGTATTTCTGAATGACAATCTTACCTACGGAGTCATGGTCATCAAAAGTCACAAAAGCAAAGCCTCTCTTCTTGCCACTGCCTCGGTCAGTCATGATTTCAATCACTTCAATTTTCCCATATTGCTCAAAATAATCTCGTAGGTGGTGCTCTTCAGTGTCTTCTTTGATGCCACCGACAAAGATCTTTTTCACCGTTAAATGGGCGCCCGGTCTTTGCGAGTCTTCTCGTGAGACAGCCCTCTTTGGTTCCACGACTCTGCCGTCTACCTTGTGTGGCCGAACGCCACGGAGGAAGCATCGTTCGGCCTTTTCTCCCCACCGCCGTCATGTCGAAGTCAGAGTCTCCCAAGGAGCCCGAACAGCTGCGGAAACTCTTTATCGGAGGATTGAGCTTTGAAACAACAGATGCGAGTCTGCGGTGCCATTTTGAGCAATGGGGGACCCTTACGGACTGTGTGGTGATGAGAGATCCAAACACCAAGCGCTCCAGAGGCTTTGGGTTTGTCACCTACTCCACTGTGGAGGAGGTGGACGCAGCCATGAACGCATTCTATGGTATTATTAAAGGGAGAGAGATGGAACTAATTTTGGAAGGCTGGGTTATGAAATGCCATTGGGGATTCAGAAAAGTTCTGTAATAGAAAGACGCTTGGAAAGGAATTTCAATTTCCTCTAATGGCCTTTGTTTATTCACATCTCTACCACTGCCTTTTCAAATCTCTTTAAAATACGGCTTGGGAGGGGGAATAAAAGCCACATTGAAAGAGGCTTCCTAATTCTATCCTTTCATAATTCTGATGCTACAGCTGACCCACCTCAATAGGGTCTTCTTGTTAACATTAATTACCTTGTTATCTGAGAGATGCAGCAGCTTTCCCACGGCTGCTCAGGAGGAGAGCCAGCCAGGCCACAGTTGGAAGGGAATCACCATGATTGTCGAGGGCCTTTGGAAGCCTTCTCAGCTGTCTATTTTCCTTAGCCTCTTGGTGGAGTCACTTGGGTAAGTTTTCTAATTCAGTCTCCCCGTGTCCACTGTCCAGTAAACATATGTTTATACTGTATGTATATAACCAATTATACTGTGGCTAGGGGCAATGTCTCTTCTGGATTCTTCATATGCCAGTGCTTAGAAAACCTGGTGCAGGACTCCTGGTATGCCCTCAGTCAAGAAGTTGGGGAAAAGGTTTTTTCCATTTGGCTACATGTTTGGCTCATTCAGGTGATTGTTTGTGATCAGTGGGGTGAGTACACATTTTGCTTTGTGCTCTCTCTAATATGAACCTTTTCTACTCGGCCAGGACTAGTGTTTATTAGCAAAAAAAAATTAAGATTCAGGACCATTATAAGGATATTAAAGGGAAAACACCCAGTCTATTTACTTAGTTTGATTATTTTGACCGCATCCATTTGTCACTTCAGCTTAAGGCCAGTTTGGCCAATTTGATTAAATTGACTGGTTCTTTCACTGAAGTGACCAGTCAATGCTAACAAATTGGTTATGTATGTAGAAATTCATTAGGCTTTATCTCTTGCATTGTGTCTGCAACAGATACAGAATCAAAAATCTGACACAAACTTGCTTTTAGCACTTATGCCAAGGCGGGTGGAGAAAGGATCATGCCTAGAATTTTATAGATTTGAAATGGGGAAAATAACCATTATTGATTTAGGCTACAAGCTAGCCCCCAGGTACTAATTATTATCAAGGCAATCGTGTTTGTGATTACATTGTACTTTCTTGAGAGGCTTTTTAATAAGCACTTGGTGTTAGTCTCCTTACTCTGAGCACCTGGATAGTCAATTAATGTGTGACCTGGAGGAATGTAATGTCTACAGCAAGTGTCATGCAAATTTTTTCTTGGAAGAGGAAAAACAAATCAAAATAAAAATGCTTTCTTGCCAAGAGGAGCAGTGCTGACCATCAATGTGGTTCTGGTATTCGAATATCATTTATTTCAAACTTCTTGTTTGTTATCTCAAGGGCCACATATCTTCAAGGCTTCTGCATGTCAACTATGCAATTGCTGTAATAATAATATAGTAAAAGAGCCAGTTGTTTTGTACTATCCAGCAAATTCTTGGCATTTTTGTGTCATGACCAGGAGACAGTTTTAGCTATTAGCTACACTCATCACGAAGAATCATTTATGAGAATAAATTAGAGGATGATTCCAGCACTATCTATTGTGCTGTTTTCACTTTCATTTTCAGTGAAATACACTTGTCTCACCGTGTGTTGCCTGGGTCTACCAGGCATGCGCCGAGAGTAGGAAATGCAATGAAAGCCTCCGGGAGAACTCCATGGAGTATCTATTAAAATATCCCTGGTCTCGAATACCTTGGTTAACTTATTCAAGAGGGAAAATGTAATGGGATCGTTTAAGGGGTTTATAGAAATCAGATCATGCTAATAAAACAGGATAGAAATGAGGGCAGAACCAGGGTTCCAGGTAGTGTGAACAACAGGACAATTTCTTAAGCTTATCATGACCCAAACATATCCATTACAAGCTTCATCCAGTGTTCTTCAACTTTGATTAACCATACCATAAGAACATACCCAGTAGAAAAAATAATTCCCCAGCACAATATTGGAGTGGTTATGAGAGGAAATAGATGTTGTGTAGGAAATATGACAAATATTCTCCACATGTGACAATGGGTAGTTACTGAAGTAAGAGTGGAAAGTTTCCGTGTCATTGATCTCTAAATGGAGCCTGAGATCTCTTCTGTCCATGTACGAAAAGAATGCTTGGAAGCTGATTGTGGTAACAGTCAGTGTTCACTTGTCACAGAAACAGTTATTATTTATCACAGAAATGAAAGAAAACACCATAATGAGAGTTGACTATCATGTACTATTGTCTACAGGCAAGCCATGTTAGCCTTTCTATTTTAACAATGAATGACATATTTAATTTTTTTTAAGTTAATGTAGACTGCTTAAGTGAGGTTTTTATAAGTTTTATTTATTGCCATGTTCACTAATATTAGAAGAATTCCTGATATATCTGTTTAATTTCAGTATCATTTATAATATGCAACCCCTTTATAAATAATGTTTCCTTAGCACTTACATGTGTGTGTGACCTCCTCCCTGGGGGACAGACAACCGAAAAGTGGGTGAAGGGAGACGTCGGACAGGGCAAGATATGACAAAATACCCATTTATAAACTATCAAGGGCTCATGAGGGAGGGGGAGCGGGGAGGGAGGGGAAAAATGAGGACCTAATGTCGGGGGTTTAAGTGGCGAGAAAATGTTTTGAGAAACGATGTACAAATGCGCTTTACACAATTGATGTGTGTATGGATTGGGATAACAGTTGTATGAGCTCCTAATAAAATGTTTAAAAAAATAAAAATAATTAAGGAGATATTACCTATATATAATAAAAGGATACTTTAATTGAATTTTAAAATTTTCGACAATCTTTGACCTCAGGAGAGTAACCCCAATACTCAGAGCACTGGTTCTTGGAGACTCCAGCCTTATCAAGTTTAGACTAGGAAGTAGGAGCATGACAATTCTGCCTTTCACCTATGAAAGCACAATTGTTCATGCAATTGAATATTTCAATTTTTGTATAGAGAATCATACATGTAAGAACTGATACTGTCTGAACATTTCATTTGATAGCCTCTGTCTCTTGAAATTTGAATATTTTATCTCACAGACAAGAAAAAAAATCGGAGCAGAATCTACCTTAGAGAAGGAACAGATTCTTCATTGGCAACTTTCAATGTACCTAATAGATTTACAAACAAAATTTCAATTCCCAATGAAACTTCCAAGCATGTTAGCATGATGGCGGTATCAGTTGGCAGTGATATTTAATAGGGGGAAAGTCAGTAGGAAGATGAGGCGAGTTGGTGAAAAGTTAAAAAAAAAAAAAAAAGACTCCAGAATTTGGCTTAGGCTGCCAGGTAGACTGTGTGAATCATAACAAATTAGGGAAAGTCTTGAGAAGAACGGGAATTAACCTGTGGTTAATTATAGGTGGCTGTGAGCATGGGACAAGGGAATACTGCAGGGCTTAAAGGCAGGAAAGCTGTGTGTCAGGCTTGTATCTCTCATGATTGTTATTCAATCTGCATGCTGAGCAAATAATCTCTGATGCTGGATAATATGGAGAAGAATTCAGCATCAGAATCCAAGGACAGGTTTTAGTAATTTGTGATGTGCAGATGACACAACCCGGCTTGCTGGATGTGAGGAGGACTTTCAGCACTTGCTCATGAAGATCAAGAATTGTCGCCTTCAGCATGGATTACAATTCAATATAAAGACAACCAAAATCCTACAACATGACCAATAGGTAACACCATGCAAAGGTTGAAATTGTCAAGGATGTCACCTTGCTTGAATACATAATCCATGTTCTTGGAAGCAGCAGTCAAAGATCAAAGGACATATTGCACTGGGTAAATCTGCTGCACAAGCCCACTTTGAAGTGTTGGAAAGCAAGGGTGTTACCTTGAGAACTAAGGTGCACCTGACCCAAGCCATGTGTGATGGTCCGGGATAATGCGGGCTGGACACTCCTGGGTAGGGGAAAATGTCAACCTATACATTCGGTCTCAGCCTGATGGTACCTCCTTAGTGTCCTTGGTGTCAGAAGTCTGTTTGTAGAGGAGTGAGAGAAACGGACGTTTCCCTTCCTGCTGGCTGGGGCTTTGTTTGTCTCTGGCAAGCCTCATGGGGGCCACCTGACCCTGGGAGTTGTTGGTGTCCCACTGCCACATTTCCACCAACCTTGGACTGATGCAACTCTGAAGCCACTGGCCTGTGACCTTCGTTTATCATTCTTCACTTTTCTGTGTTGTTGGCCTCAGCTACCGGGGTCCGAGGACATCCCACTTGAGGGAGGGTAGTAAGGGGGAGCCCCAGGGCTCCTCCCCAGAGTGGAGGAAGTGGTGGAACAAAGATGCAGTCAAGCCACAAGAGGAGGGAAGCCCAGATGTTGCTTGGTCTACTCAGATCAGAGTCAAGTTTTGGTGTTTGTTCCCCTCCATCCAGCCTGATCTCCCAAATCTGTGTCTCCTAAGCAGTTTGACTGCATCTGCATGTTGATAAGCTTGCCTCTTCAACCCCACTGACACATGCTCACCCCTCAGGCTTGCAAGCAAAAGCAGGAGTCTTCTTGGTAGATGCATTTTTCCCTCCTTCCCTTTCTCCTCAGGACCCCAAGGCTAAGGGGGTTCCCTCCACTTCCCTCTTTGCCACTTTGGTTTCCTAAAATATGTATATATTGTGTGCATCTTCATCATTATAAATAATTATTACCTTTTTTGTTTCTGTACCTGGAGTGCCAGAGGCAGCAACAGAAGGGACAGCTGAGAGGAGAGAGCGCTCCCTCATATACCTCATTCCAGCTCCGGGGTCAGGGCCAAAAGGTAGAACCTGGTCTGTGTGGCCCTGTCCCCTGTGGAGGAGTGCTGCTCCCCCAGGCCCCAGCCCAGTCTATGAGCTCGGCCCCGAGCTTCTCCTTGCACTTAGTGCCTCTCTCTCACCTACAGAGATGGGGACACTGGAGGAGGCACCTGTCCCAACCTGTCTCTCTGAAAAAAACAGTGTGATGTCCTGATCTGAACACCAGTTCTCAGGAGTTAAGGGCAGAGGATATGAAAACCGTAGTCCCTGATTTACCCCAAACCATCCCCAGAGCTCACAGCACCAACCCTCATTCCAAGCCTTTACTCCTCTCTCTACTAATAGAACACACTATACACGTGTATATAAGTATATTTAAAATATAGATATGGAAATTACTGTTTTGCTTTTTAGATAATGGATGCTGTCATTTTCTTTCTTTATGGTTAAAATAATTTTAAGAAAAATGAATATTCTTCAAATGGGGGACAGGACATAAATAAATAAACAGGGCACTGGATAGCACAGGACATGTGGACTTGAGTTCGACTGGGTTGGGATGCCTTATTATTATAAGATTACTTCTTCATATAAAGCTCTTTACCACACATATCTGAGTGTCCCTGGTTTCCTTTCTCTAGACCAGCGATTCTCAACCTGTGAGTCACAACTCCTTTGAGAGTAGAACGACTCTTTCACAGGGCTCACCTAACACCATCGGGAAACACATATTTCTGATGGTCTTAGGAAGCGAGACACTGCTCCTCTGTCTCCAGGTGGGTCCACTCATGTGCAGATACGCCCACATATGAATACACGGTGTGAAGACTGTTACCCATGCTACACCATGTTCAAGACAAAATTTCATTTATTTATAATTAGAAATAAATATTTAACAATATATAATGACATACAGTGAACTCTCGCCACTTCACACTTCAACTTCCGTGGCTTCACTCTATCGCTGTTTTTGCGTAACAGCACCCACTGCCTACACCCGCTCCTTCAGAGGAAAAAGACGGCGACCCACCTGTAGAGTACATCCCTTAAGTCATTTCATAGGCTATTGATTACAGTATTTGTAAGAACTATGTATAATAATACTGTATGTGAAATATGTAATACTGTAAACTAGATGCCATAAATAATATAATAAACAATAAATGATCATTGTAACGTCCAAAATGTTTTACTGTATTTTCCCTTTTTTGTTTAATAAATTGGGTAATATGAGTGTAATGGTGACTAAAGGGTGTTTTTTCATGTCCTCTTATGCTCTAACTACGAAAATATTTGATTTACAAATAAGGAATCCTACTTCGCGGAATTTCATTTATCACAGTAGGGTCTAGAACCGATTAACCGCGATAAACAAGGGTTCACTGTACTGTTTTTGTGGTTAATCACTATGCTTTATGTTCAATTTGTAACAATGAAAATACATCCTGCATATCAGATATGCTACAATTCATAATAGTAGCAAAGTTACAGTGATGACGTATCAACGAAAATAATTTTATGGTTGGGGGTCACCGAAACATAAGAAACTGTATTAAAGGGTCGCGGCATTAGGAAGGTTGAGAACCACTGCTCTAGACAACCCAGCCTAACACACCATGATATTTTCAATCATCTCCTATGCATATGAAAGTTGGATATTTAATATGGAACAATAAAGAATTCATGTGCTTGGATTGTGCTGGTGAAGAATATTGAAAAACCCATTATCGGCCAAAAGAACACACAAATTTGTCTTGGAAGAAGTGCAAGTCAGAATAACCTTAGGGCCAAGGATGGTGAGACTGTATCTAGACATGTTATCAGGAGACATGTTATCCAAGAAGAAATCAGCCCGTGGAGAAGGACATCATGCTTTGAAAGCAGAGGGACAGTGAAAACAGAGGAAGGCCCTCAACAAGATTGATTGCCACAGTGGTTGACACAACTTGTTCAAACATAAAAATAGTGGGAAGGATGACGCAGGACCAGGTAATGTTTCATTCTAATGTACACAGGGTTGCTATGAGTGGGGACAGACTCAAGGGCACCTAACAACCACAAAAACAACAGCAGATGGTGGTGTTACACGATGGAGAACTATAAGGGATGTAAATTACATTAAAAAGAGCAAGATTGGGGGTAAATACAATGACCAAGAGCATCATTATTTCTCTTCTATAATCTCTAAATTAACGATAGTCATTCTCACATTGTCAGATTTAACACTTTTAATCTTATCTTAAATACCTAACATCTCTGAGCTGCAGTCAATTAATATGGTCCTTGTAGTTAATATGGTCCTTCTAACTCCTTGTCAGATGTATTTTGATTCTAGACTCTCTGCCTGTGTCTATAATCCCATTTTGGAAGACAGTTCTATACCATACTCACAGATAGGATCAGCGTGGGGTTAAGACTTCACTGACAAATGCTGTGTTAGTCTGGGTAGACTAGAGAAACAAATTCATAGTCACTCACACGTGTATAAGAAATAACTTTATATACAAGCGCAATTGAATATTGTGAAAGATTCATCCTAGCCAAGTCCACATCAAATCCATAAGTCCAATATTAGCCCATACGTCCAATACCAATTTATAAAGTCCTCTTCAGCTTCAAAAAACACATATAATGATGCCAAATGCAGGAAAATCACAGGCCAGTGGGTGGGAAGTCTTGTAGATCCAGTGTCAATGTAAGCATATCAGTGTTGGCAGGGGTCTCCACTTGCTGTTCCAGCTCAGGGCACTAGAGTAGTTCCATGTGTCTTGTCAGTAGAGTCTCTCAGGGAGTGAGCCGAGATAGTGTCTCCTGTTCAATCTTAGTCCTCTCAAGGCCCAAATTGACAGCAGATTATGTAAGTACCACAGACATCTAACTACAAAGTCAGCAGTTCAGGCCCACCATTTGCCCCCATAAAGATAGACAACCCGGGGGACCCTATAGAGAGTAGGAGTCAGAACCAACTCCATGGTAATGGGTTTGGTTTGGTTTTATGGCTCATGGTCTAGGATATTCACACTTCACTTCAGCCCTCTAAAGACCTATCAGATATTTTTTTCTTATTATTTTTAGCTAAAGGAATAGCATGGCCTCGCTTTCTTTATGAAGAGCTGCTTCTTGTTTTATCCAGGTTTGATTTCCAGGGATATGATGAGGACTCTCCTTTGAAGCCTACCAGAATATTCTGCAACAACATACATTTTTTTTCACAAACTAGAAAATGTCTCTTTGTAGAATATGTAAAACAAATAATAATAATTTTAAAACATTTTTTCATGACCTTAATTTAAAACCAGGGGAAAGTGGTCACTTTTAGTATTACTTACCACCAAGTACAACGAGTAGTGATCCCATGATAGTGACCCTGCCCCTTATGTCAGGTCTTTCTGCCACCGTGCCTTTGAATAAATGTGAACAGCTAATCTCCTGCTTAGTGGCTGAGAACTTAACAATTGCACCATTAGAATTCTTTTTAGGGAATTTTATTCTAATAAAGCCAACAGTTGTTCAAAATATATTGAAATATTTTTAAAGCCATATTAAGGACAAATTTTCAGCAGTTTAATTTGAAAGCCACATGAAGTAAATTTTCAAAACCCAGGGGGGAAAATTATTAGAAATCTAGGCTTCAAGTTCAGGTCTCGGATATCTATCATGATCATAAAGAATCAGATTTGGAAGACATATTTTTTTATAAGTATACTTATTACTGATCCGGATGAGCCGTGGGAAGACATCGAGAACATCATTCATGAAGAAAGTAAAAAGTCATTAAAAAGACAGGAAAGATAAAAAGGATCAAAGTGGATGAAGAAGAGACTCTGACACTTGCTCTCTGACCTGAGAGAGCACAGCAGAAGAAGAGCAGAGTAAAAGAGAGGAGTAAGAGGCCAGAGACCTGCCGGTGGCTGCTTTCATTTCCTCCGGCTAGGGCAGGGTAGTCGAAGGTATGGGCTGACCTCATTGACTGAGTTTAGGCCCACTTGTGTAATCTCATGCGGCTGGGTTTTGTCTGTTCACCAGTTGGACCTCCCACCTGAGGCTCTGGGGCCTGTGTCTGAGCATGCTGTTTGGATCTTTCCATAGTTGTCTAATTGGTGCTTGATTTCCTTGCAGCCCCTTAGTTGTGGCTCTATGCAGGCATTTGAGAAGACGAACCTCCTTGGACCCTATTCTGGCTACCTAACAGACTGACACAGTGGCTCAAGCACAGGAACAATTGTGAGGTTGGTGCAGGACTGACAGTGTTTCGTTCTGTTGTGAGTAAGGTCCCTATGGGTCAGTAGTGACTTGTTGGCACCTAACAATAAGAACATTACTGACTCTAAGAATAGCTATAAAGAATAATATCAATATAAATGACAAATTATTTAAATTTCACCCTAGGCAAATACTCAAGGGACTTGGGATTCAATTTTAGCTTTGGTGTTTCTCTTTTTAGCAATTTTACCTATTTGCATGTATTGATAATTCGTGGGATTTTTAATAAGTGTCTTCCAATGAACAAAGAGGAAAGAAATTAATAGACTAAGATTTGTTTTATCTTGCTATTACCATAATGTTTCATTGGACCCATTTATAAACATGAGATGCATTATAGAAAATTGATAATTTTTTCTATACCTTAAAATAACTTACAATATCTCTATTTTAGTAATAATTTTGCTATTAATTATTAATTTTTCTGAGTTAAACTAATAAAAGTACAAGAATGTGGAATTACTTAGAAGGGTGTTAGTGTAATGAAATAAACTATCTGCATTGCATCACCCTTTAGATTTAGTTTAATTATATTGTCCTAAATATATTTGCTGGTTGTTTTTTTATCAAAATACTCATGGGAAATATGTTTATGCTTACTTTGTATCATTGTATTTGTGTTTTATTTTAAGCTTTCATTAAGCATAGCTAAAAATTCAGATTTTTTATCCACAATGGCAATGGATAGAAAATTGATTAAGCCATTTAACAATTTTCAGACAAATTAAAATATAAATGCAGAGAAAAATAGATGCATTCTAGATCCTAATGATGACAATAAAATTACATTTAAATCTCTGACTTTTTTCTTAGATAACTTTCTTAAAATCAGCAGTTAATCTGTTAGCAATATTTTCTTAGGAAAAGGAAGTAGACATTATATGCTTTCAAATTTAAACATTCAGGAGAAGAAAATACTTCATCATGCATGTTTTATAAAATTACTAAAAATAGGCACACTTTCTTACAAAGAGGATATGTGGTATTTCCTCTCTTTTTCAACATTTATATCTCCAAATGTTTCATATAATTCATAAGTGGACAGATACTGAAACCAGATACATATGCAAAGATGATAGGAAGAATTTTTTTCAATCAAAATGAAAAATAATTTACTTTTTTATTCCAATTTGTGTTCATCAGTGTAAGCTTTTTTTAAATTTTGAAATTAGGAAGCATAGAAGATGGTTAGCTTGTGTTTTGATGATGCATAGGCCAGAAGGTAAAGGAGAGCAGTGACAAGCTAGACTCATTTAAGATGCATTAGAAATCCTGATCAGTAGTCACAAGCTGCCTGTGGTCAAGGTTCATTCATAAAAAGGTGTTGAATTTTTCATTTCATTCATGGGATATTGTCTATTTTGAGTATTGTTATAGATTTATTGTGCCCCTTCTGGAAAATAGTTATTGGAATTCCTACTCCTATAGATATAATTCTGTTCAGAAAATCGTTTGTTATGTTTTTTAGCTCATGTTCCACTAGGACGGGCTTTAAATATAACGACTTCTAAATTAAATTAAGATACAGAGACAAGCGCAACTGGGGGAAGACAAAAACCATGTGAGAAGCATCTACAAACCTAGAAACTAAGGAAGGCCTATGACTAAATAGAAAGTTTGAATTTACCAGATGAAATACTGATATGAGACTTAAGCCTCAAGAAATGTGAGAGACTGGAAGAGCCCCAAGGACGCAGGTTGCGGCACAGGAGTAGAGGAGTCTCTTCTCCGTCACATCTCACCTACCGAAATGCTTAAGCTAGAAGATGGAGAGGCCGAACCAGAAATTTCGGCAATGAAACCTAAAGTTACCAGGAAAGTCAGGTGTGTGGCTATCAGAAGCACAAAATGGATACGTGCCTCTACCCAGTGGGAGATGAAAAAAATACACAATCCTTAAAACTGTCGATAAAGGCAGGCTTCTCAGGGAAAGAGGTCTAAAAATAATTAAAAGTCAAAAATATAAAAATCTCCCAAGAAATCTGCAATTTTCTCCAATGAGGAAGCAATCACACAGCCTCCCAATTCAGAAAAGAAAAAGAAGAAAAAATAAGAATGGCGGGTGCTGCCTGGCCAGGTTAAAACAAACAAAACAAAGCAAAAACTGAAGATAGGAGGAGCCTAAAGAAGTCTCCAGCAGACGCAGAAGGGAAAGTGGAAAAACCAAGAGCAAGATGATAGTGAAGTGCTCAGCTTGCCCCTGGGACTGCGGCATCTGAAGATACTTCATTTGTTTCTCTAGCTAATCTTGTCAATGAAAACACTCTGAAGGCAATTAAAGAAATCGGCTTTATAAGCATGACTGAAATTCAACATCAAGTATCAGACTGCTTCTGGAAGACAGGGATCTCCTAGCTGCAAAAACGGGCAGTGGTAAAACCCTGGTCTTGCTCATCCCTGCAATTGAACTCATCGTTAAGTTAAAATTCATGCCCAGGATTGAAACAGAAGTTCTTATCCTCTCCCCTACTAGGGACCTGGCCATGCAGACATTTGGTGTGCTGATGGAAGTAATGACACACTAACTTCACATGTATGGGCTGATCATGGGGCACAGTAATAGAGCTGCTAAAACCAAGAAAATTGCTAACAAGATCGTCATCATTGTACCCACACCAGGCCGCCTCCTAGATCACATGCAGAATACCCCAGGATTTGTGTATAAAAACTGACAGTGCCTGGTTATTGGTGAGGCTGATCATATCTTGGATGTTGCATTTGAAGAAGGATTAAAGCAAATTATTAAACTTCTGACAGTTCACAGACAGATCATGCTTTTTTAATGCCACTTAAACTCAAAAAAGTTAAAGACCTAGTGAGGTTTTCTCTGAAAAAGCAGCCCTTCCTCTTGTCCCATTACCATGCTCAGGCTTCATTTGGGTTTCAGTAAGTCCTTTTGGTTATATTACCCTTGATCATGCCCTACCAGGCCTCCTACACCCTCCTCACAACCGATTTGGATCACTTGTTGTTCCCTTGTCCCTGGGTTTGTTAACACCACTACCTTTCCCCCCACCTCCCCCTCTCCCATGTCCCCCCAGAACTGTCGGTCCCGTTGTTTTCTCCTCCAGATTGTTTATCCAGCTTATCTTATTTAGACAGACCTGCGGAAATAACAACATGCCCCAAAACAAGACAGAGCAAAACCAAGCAACAACAACAACAAAAAAAACAACATCAACAACACCCACAAACCAATGGCAAAATAAACAGAACAAAACACAACAAGAAAGAAAAGCTTGTAGCTAGTTCCAGGACTATTTGTTGGCCTTTAGGAGTGTTTTCCAGTCGAGTCTGCTGGGGTGCCAAACCCTAGCCCCAAAGTCCATTTTTGGTATTCCCTGGGGACTCTGTTGCTCTGTTCCCCTTGCTGTTCTGTTGCATGCTCTTAGTGTTTTGCCTCGGTGTCGTGGGATCAGATCGGGCAGAATTCCCACACTGTGTCTCCAGTGTTGTCCCCTGTAGGGCTATGGATCAGTGAGGGATGTCGTTTCTCATAGCGGGGTCGGCCATGTGGTCATCTCTGTGGATTGGCTGCTCTGAGCAGGAATCTTGTCCTCAAGGCTTGGTGGTCCAGGATGTGCTCCACTCTCTCTTGCTCCCCCTTCATTTGCTTTCTTGTGCTCTGATCAGACAGTTCCCTCTCCCAGAGCTGCACATTCAATGCTGTCCTCTGAAATAAATTCTTCTGAGGGGAGGGGCAGGTATCCACGTAGTTGGGATTAGGGCCGGCCCCTCACACCTCTCCACTGGTTTCCTACTCCACACTGGCATATTGCATTCACATCTTGGAGCACTGGGTTGAAGTCTGGTCCTTCTTTCCCTGTGGAGATACAAACAATACCCTCCTCTTGAGTGGGTTAGTACCCTGTGCCCCCGCTACCCTTTTCTGTTTTATTTAGAGAAAAGAGCTAGGAGGCAAAGGTCATTTATAGAGGTCTAAATAAAGGCAAGTACATGTGTAAATATATTTATATATGAGGGTGGGAAATAGATCAATGTGCATATTTTTATAGGTTTAGTACTAAGGTAGCAGATGGACATTGGGCCTCCACTCAAGTATTTCAAGTATGGCCACAGTGCTTTGTAGAGGCAAGTAGGGCAAGGCTACCTCTTACATCCTTTGGGCATGTCAGGGTAGACAAGTCCCTGGAGAAGGACATTATGCTTGGTAAAGTGGAGGGGCAGTGAGAAACAGGACGGTCCTCAAAGAGATGAATTGACACAGTGGCTGCAACAATGGGCTCGGACATGGGAGCAATTGTGAGGATGGTGCAGGACCCTGCCGTGTTTCATTCTGTTCTGCAGAAGGTCACATTGGGCCTCCATTCAAGTACTCCCTCAATGCAAGAATACTTTCTTCTATTAAATTGGCATTCTATGATGCTCACCTTCCTGACACAACGGCTGAAGACAAAGCGGGTGAATAAGCAAATGTGGTGAGGAAAGCTGATGGTGCCTGGCTATCAAAAGATATAGCGTCTGAGGTCTTAAA
>NW_022103903.1:9209062-9239258 GCF_000313985.2 Echinops telfairi
TGATGCCAGGGGCTTAAGTGGAGAGCAAGCATTTTGAGAATGATGAGGGCAATGAATGTACAAATGTGCTTTACACAATTGATGTATGTATTGATTGTGATAAGAGTTGTATGAGCCCATAATAAAATGATTTAAAAAAACAAAAACAAAAACCAAACAAACAAAATAATAATAATAAAGGAAGCAATAAATGAAAAAAAAAAAAAGGAACCCTTGTATGTTGGGATTGATAAAACAATGCAACCATGCATGACCCTGAGCAGAGAAACGTTTGTCCTTCTGAAAAGAGATTTCTTCTGTTGTTTCATTCTTTAAAAAAGACAAGAAAAGAAGTTAAGGGTGTTATTTGGATCCTGCAATTCTGTTAAATACCACTGTGAATTTCTGAACTACATTGGTTCACCGGTTGTGATCTTTATGGAAAACAGAAGCAAAATAAGCAAACAGCCACCTTTCTTCAATTCTGCGGTGCAGATTCAGGGACATTGTTGTGTACAGATGTGACAGCCCGAGAGCTGAATATTCCTGAAGTCGACTGGATTGCTCGGTGTGATCCTCCAGACGACCCAAAGGAGTATAGTCATCATGTGGGTAAAGCAGCCAGGTGCTTCAATGGAAGAGGGCATGCCTTGCTCATTTTATGTCCAGAAGAATTGGGTTTCCACTAAGTGAAGTTTAATTTTCTTTGTCCAAAATTTCTGATATTCAGTCTCAACTTGAAAAACTTATTGAAAAGAACTACTTCCTTCATAACTCAGCCCAGGAAGCATATAAGTCATATATTCGGGCATATGATTCTCACTCTGTAACAAATCTTTTATGTTAATCATTTAAATGTGCTCAAGTGGCTCCGTCATTTGGCTTCAAGGTGCCTCCTTTTATTGATCTGAGGGTGAACAGCAATGAAGGCAAGCGTAAAAAGTGAGGAGGAGGTGGTGGATTCGGTTACCAGAAAACCAAAAAGGTAAAAAATTCCAAGATCCTTAAGAACATTAGCAAAAAAGCCCTTCACAGCAGATGATTCGCACACTGAAGACCCACCGTCTTTCATCACGAATAATAGTCCCAAAAGGGATTTTTGTCACCAGACTTAACATGGAAGGTGTTTAGCTGTGAGGATTTGACTGATTTATCAAGAGTTTAAATTAACTTGGATTGCAAGTTTTGAAGACTGACAGTTCCCACCTAATCTTTTGTTTGTTTATTTTTGGGGAGGTTGGGGCATGTCAAACGGTTCAATTTTTGTGGTTAACCATGGTCAAAGTAAGGAATAGTTTTCATCATTGTTTTCTTTAAAGAAATCTGAGAAAATAAATTTATTTGAACTTATTCACTTATAGTATTTTATTACAGCAATATGAGAAAACTAAAACAAATCTACCCTTTCAAAATCAGAAAAGTAAGTAATTTAAAAGTTGCCAGTTGTTATGCTTAAATTCTTATTAAAATGTATGATAGTTATTTTGTCATATATTTTATTTCAAATAATTAGTCACAAAATGCTTCATACTTCTGTATACTTTAAAAAGTTCATAGTACTTAGGGGGTAAATGGTGATCATCAAGATTCCTGGCATACGCGAGTTAACTTGTTCACTTCTTGACTTTTCATCTCTACCAGAGTACGTGAAGAGGAGCAGTATGATCATCACATTAAAAGATTATTGATTTGAAAACTGGATTATGAATGAGGAAGACCAAAGAAAAATCTATGAGTTTCAAGTGTTTGTTGATGAAGAATATTGACTATACCATGAACTGCTAGAAATATTAACAAATCCTTATCTTACAAGAAGTAGAGTCAGAATGCTCCTTCAAAGCTAGAATGGTGAGACTTCATTGCATGTACTTGGACATGTTATCAGGAGTTATCAGTCTATGAGGATGAACACCAGGCTTAATAAAGAGTTAGTGTAAAAGAGGAAGGTCCCTGATCTAGTTGATTGACACAGTGGTTGCCACAGTACACAACAGCTCATCATACAAGTGTGGGCAGAGCACACTAGTGGTTGGTGTTTCATTCTGTTTCACACTGAATTAGAGCTGACTAGACAACCCCCAACAACAAAACATATAGCCTATCGTTTATCGTTTGAGAATCAGATGAGTTGTCAGAATATTAACATTACAGAATGTCTGGCTTATTCCTAACAGGTAATTAATTAATTCATCTCTGAAAAATGTGCTATTGAATGTGATTGTAGTGTGGCAGTAAATGAGCCTAAAGTGTTTAGTGTTAGTATTCATAAGCACAGTAAGACTTCAGGGACTCTGGTAGTGTAAAGGGTTAAGCAGTGAACTGCTGTACAGTTTCAAGCTGTCAGAAATTTGGAACCACCAGCCCCTTCACAGGACAACGATGAGGCTTCCTGTTCCGGTACAGATGTACAGTCTTGGGGGCAGTTTTACCTTTTCCATAGAGTCTCTATGTGTCAGAATCGACTTAACAGCAGTGAGGTTCAGTTATTTGGGTATGACTTGAGATATGCATGCACAGCAATATTTGAGTCAACAACCTGCTTGCATTATAGAGTCTGTAGCACTTACCCCCATCATCTTTATAAAATCAGCTTTTTAGAGAGACTGCTTATATAAGAACCATTAAAACATTTTGACAGATTTACTATGAAATAAGGAGAGCAAAGGAAGCCGGATATTTATTTTTTCATAAGACCAGTAATAAGATAATGTGTTGTGTAAAGAAATAACCCCTCTGAGTATTATTATTATTTTTGCTATCTACAGAATCAAGAGCTATAAGATGATTTCTAAATCTCCTTCCAACCCGAAAAGTCTCTATTTAGGACCTGAGGTAACTCAGGGACCCCCCTGGGTTTCAATTTAGACACAAAATCCTTTACTCTTCTGATATAATCTAAAAGATATTCACTAATTAGTAGAAAAATCTGAAGTTGACCTATGACTTAAGCAATAACTTCTGTCATTCTTACGCTATTCCAGGTCTGTCCATCTTTCCTTCTACGAAGTGATTGATTAATGTGAATCCTCTTGTATAAACTGTGGCCCAAAAATATTCATCCAAATCATCACATTGTTTCATTGGCACAATTCTAGTTACTGGCACAATGTTAAGAATAAGATAGGAATATACTAAATATTGATAATATGAATGCATTAAATAATAAATAAGCATTATAACCAGAATGTTGCATGTTCTTTTAGTTTATCTTATTTTCTCCTGCCAACAGTAATAACAAAACCAAACAGACAAACAAAAACTGAGTTCCAGAAATTCAAGTATCCCAGTAAAATATCAACTTTAAGGGACTTCTGACAACTTATAAATATTATTCCTCTCACCCTGCAAACTAAATCTATTTCTCATGCTTGCTTGCTTGCTTTCATATCCACATACAAACAATCGGCTTTTCTTGATTTCTGACTCCACTAGAATCAGGTCAGCAGTGAGGAGAGAAGCAATAAATCTCTTTATCTCTGTTGACTTTTATGGAATTGACATCTCTTAAAATATTTTTCTTGGCTTTGGTGCTTTTTTACTGACTGATTAGGCAGTAGGGCACAGCAGTCAATTGAATCTCCCCAAATCTAATATTAAAAGCGGAAAAAGAAAGACCCGAGGGGCAACAGAAGGAGAGAAGGAGGCTAAAGAAGGTCCAATCATTCCTTTCCAAAGAATCAGAAATTGCATTTAAGTGTTAGCCTTTCTGTCTGCCCGAGTTACTGGTTTTTGTGGCTCTGACATTCTCTGTTCTCGATCATCAAGACAAAACTCCACTGTTTTGTGTTAGTTATAGACTCAGCTCCTGAAAATTGATTGATGATAAATGTATTACAAAGGAAAATGTAAACATCTAATGCCATGTAGGAAAGAAAACATTTCTCCATTGTGATGGGATAGACCAGTAATCCAAGATTCTAGAATATGAAGGGCAAAAAATATAAGCTCTGGGAAACTTTATTTGTGCTTTAGGGTAACGTTCTTTCTGCCCCTCCCCTTCTATTTCATCACACTGGCATTTGCAAGAATTAATAAGTAAAATTGAGACCATAAAGATGTGGAAGTGCATTACAAGTCTTGCCCCTTTTAACTTCAGGTAAGTTTGAATAAAGACAATACCAAGAGTGGCAATTAAATTGTAACTAGATGCTTAAAGATATCCACACATATTTATGCTAAAGCCTCAGGCCACTTAGGCAACTCTTTATAAATTGTCTTTAAGTAGCTGTATTTCAGTTTCCTGGACAATTTGAGAGTCAAAGGTAACAAGCAAACAAACAAACCAGAAAAGAACAACTAAACCTTACTAGCTTCTCCAAAAAGAAATAAATAGCTGCCGTTGTCCTAAGAACCAACTAGTCCTTTTATAATACGATAAACACCACCCTGTGTAAGAAAGCATAACAACTTCATTTTGGAGGATAATATATAAGACATACTAATTTCCTATTACTTCTTCTCAGTCCTTTACTTCGCAGCTCATAAGGAGAGCCCAAGTTGGAAACTTCATAGCTTCTTACTGACTTACTTTGAAAGACCCAAGAGTGCTTGGGAAATACCCATTCAATGGCTCTGTCTATGGTTTTACAGTTGACAGTGTTCCAAAAATGTCCAGTAGGTAACCCGAAGAAAGATGTGTCAACAGGTGGTTTCAGGTGAAAATAAACAATTTGATTATCTCATGGGATGAATTTTGACCACAAAGAATCCTAATGACACAGTAGACTAAATATTGAACTGTTAATTTCAAGGTATAGCAATTCAAACTATCAGTCATTCCAAAAGAAAAAGACGAGGTTGACTGCTTCAATAAAGTTAGTCTCAAAAAACCCTAAGGAGCAGTTCTACTCTGTCCTGTAGGATCTTGTAATAAGTCAGAGTCCACTAGATTGGGATGGCAGGAGGTAAAACATATTTTGAGGCTCTACACTTTGAATATATGCATGAATGTGATTCTATTTGGAAATGTTTTTTCTTTTATGTTTATGAGGTCATACAGAACTATAGTAGATCTTAATCCTAAATCCTTTCCGAGTTGTGCTTTATGAAGGGAATTCAGACACAGATATACTCAACACTGCAGGAAACTGTCATGAGCAGATGAATGTAGGAGTCCAGGAACACCAAGGAACTATCAGCAGCTACTAGATACTTTAAAAAAACAAAAAAAAAAACAAAGGATATTTCATAGAGACAAAATCCCAAATTTGGATTTCTATCGCCCAAACTGATAAGACTGATAAGTGTATTTTCTTTAAAATGACCCATTTTTGGTATTTTGTAATGCTATACTAAATAATTAAAGCAGTCCTACTTTTATTATATTTCCCTTATTTTTATTCTATAAGGTTGTTATGTCAGTATCACAAAATGTGTCTTCTTCAAGTTTAACTAGGGCTGGAAAAGTTAAGTACATTTTAATAATCAAATATAGCAATAGTCAATTTACAAGAACCTTATATGACAGAGAAAGACGCTGAAGAACAACACCACTACATCCTGTAGAGTTGCTTTGAGCAGGAATCTAGTAGATCACAGTGACAATGAATAGGTAAAGCACGTGTTGTGTCTTGTGGTGGGGCTGGCCCTATGGTCCTCTCTGTGCATTGGCTGCTCTGAGAAGAAATATTGTCCTCAGGATTTGGTGGGCCAGGATATACTTCACTCTTTTTTATTCCCCCCTTCGTTTGCTCCTGTATGCTCGGATCAGACGCATCCCTCTCCTTGAGCTGTAGCTTCAGTGCTGTCCTCTGAAATGAACTCTTCTGGGGGGAGTGGGGGCTGTCCACCTATTTGGTAATGGGGCCAGTCCCTCAGGCCTCTCTATTGGTTCCCTGTTTTATGCCAGTGTGTTGTGTTCTTTCTTGGAGCACCAGGTTGAAGTCTGGTCCCTCTTTCCCTGTGGAGATATAAACAACACCCTCCCCTTGGGTGGTTTAGTGCCCTGTTCCCCCAGCTACCCATGTCTTTTGGTTTTCTTCCTCACTCCTTTTCAGTTGGCTGAAGACAAAGCGGGTGCATAAGCAAATGTGATGAAGAAAGCTAATGGTACCTGGCTATCAAAAGATATAGTGTCTGGGGTCTTAAAGGCTTAAAGATAAACAAGTGGCCATCTAGTTGAGAAACAATAAAACCTACATGGAAGAAGCGCACCAGCCTATGTAATCATGAGGTGTCAATGGGATCAGGTATCAGGCATCAAAGACCCAGAGCAAAAATCCATAATGTGAATGGGGGTGGGGGGTGCAGAGTGGAGGCTCAAAGCCAATCTGTAAGCAATTGAACATCTCCTTACAGAAGGGTCATGGGGAGAAGACGGGCCAGTCAGCATGCAGTATAGTACCGAGGAAGCATACAGCTTTCCTCACCCCCACTATCATGACCCTAATTCTACCTTACAAATCTGGCTGGACCAGAGCATGTACATGGGTACAGATACAACCTGGAAACACAGGGAATACAGGACAGATAAACTCCTTGGGACCAATATTGAGAATAGCCATACCAGGACAGTAAGGGGAAAGTTGGGGGAGAAGGGGGGAACCAATCACAATGACCTACCTATAACCCCCTCTCAGGGGGATGGACAACAGACAAGGGGATAAAGGGAGACATCGAACAGTGCAAGAAGTGCAAGACGTGAAAAAAATAATAATTTATAAATTATCAAGGGCTCATGAGGGAGGGAGGGTCAGGGAGAGAGGAGAAAAATGAGCTGATACTAAGGACTCTATTAGAAAGAAAATGCTTTGAAAGTGATGATGGCCGCATATGTACAAATGTGCTTGACACAATGTATGTATGTATGGATTGTGATAAGAGTTGTACGAGCTCCCAATAAAAAGATTGAAAAAAAAAAAAGCATGTGTTCAAAGCTAAACTTGTTAATTTGACTAGGATCTTGTTCGAGATAGGAATTTTTTTGTATTATGCTAATGAGGCCCCATTGGATTATGGCAGGTCCTAAAATTAATACAGTAGGTCCTAAACCTTGTCCCTATAGATTTCCACAGCTACATTTTTTATGGACGCATTCTGCCACTTCTTTAACCATAAAGAACTTGGTGAGTTTTAGCCATTAACCTTGCAGTTAGCAGTCAAACACTTTACCACTGTGCCATGCCACTAGGACTTATTCCATTTTTAGCAGCTACTAGCAATTCTTGGTAAGCTTGCATAAGAATGCACCTCTCCATTTTTACATTGCATCCTCTTCACAGCACCATTCACTTGTGTACCTTTGTGGTTTCCATTCTCACAATCTTGAGAGCAGAACTAGAAGGTGCTCATCTACCACTACCAGCTCCTCTGGAAAGGGTTACGTTAGGAGGCCCTAGACAGAGTAGGGGGGGGGGGGGGGGGTGTTTGAACTCAAAATCATAAAGAAGATTAGTTGATCTGGTCCTATAGAGAATGGTAGAGCCCCAAAGACTATTGGCTTTTAAGTATTCATTTGATCGGGTACTGATTACATTCACATAGTTGAATAGTCTACCATTTAAGGGCATAAGGGCTGAATTTCCCCAAAGATAAAGTTCAGAGGATTACCTAAGAACAGAAACAGGGGAAAAACAGAGGAAATGTGCTAAGTGGTGGTCCATTGAGAGTATTACAGTGGATGGGTTGAAAGAAAATGTGTAGGAGCTGTTGTAAAACTCGTGATCGGCTCTACAACTTTCATCTATCTATCTATCTATCTATCTATCTATCTATCTATCTATCTATCTATCTATATATATATATATATATATAATCACTCATAAGGTACTAAACTTTGAGCTCATTATATTCTGATATTCTGATACGACTCCTTAATATATCAAGGGAAAAACATTATTCCCAATTATGGTTACATTTATTGTGCAGCTACAAGGGTTAGGGTTTCAATATCTATTTTGGGGAGAATGAGAAACACAATTTAACTTATTACTTAGACATTGTTTGACAAAAATAAATGGGAAGATTTGATACAGGCAACCTAAATTGTCTGCCTGTTCAGAAATCAAGGTTTTGAGAATCACTTTTCTTGGTTCATGTCCAGGTCACAAGAAATAAAGTGGGCAAGGGATAACATGCAGACTTGAGTCAAAGAAAAAGGTTTGAACAGAGTGAGTGAGTTCATTGAAGGGGTTACTTTATTGTGGAACCCCAGCTATTCTGAGGGTGTAGAAAATGAGGAGCAAGGTTTTGATACTGTTGATAGTGCAGTTTCCACCATTGTCTGGTTTTCCATTGGGTATTCTTCGATTAGTTGGCTTCTTAGCATATCTCTCCTTTCCAGGTATGGGCACTACTCCACCCCAGAGTTTACATGTTGTCAGGCTCTTTTTCCTTCAGGGCTGAAACCACGTCAATTCAGCCATTGTAGGGAGAGAGTGACATTCTGTGTTTCCAGCAAACCACCCTGCCACCCTTCTGTGCTCCCTGCTCTCCCCGCCTTCTGCCCTGCACACACACATATGAGGAGGTACCCCCCAAAAAACAGAATTGTGCAAGGCAGAGTGGAGCTTTCTAGTAAGCATCTCCCCCACCCCCCCACCTCTAGCCAAGCATTAAGAAACTCACTGTGAGTTAGAGCACAGTGCACCAAGTAGTGTCAATTGGGCAGGGTCTCTGTAGTCACACATTTTTTTCATAAAAGAAGTTTCACTCAAACCTCATTTTTTTTGTGATGGTTAATTTAAGAGAACTTTGGCTGTGAAATTTTGTTTCTTACTAGGCAAAAATGCCTCAGAAACTGTTGTGATGCTGAACACAGCTTACAAGGACAGAGCTATAGGAAAAGCTCACATGTATGCATGGTTTTCTGATTTCAAAACAGGTGAAATGTAGATTGATGACAAACCTCATTCTGGGTGTTCATCAATTTCCCCAAAGGACAAAAATGTCAATTCATAGTGCATTTGGAGTTTGTTCCACCAGGTCAGACTTAAGCTTTTTATTTAGAGGTTCTGAAAAGATTGTGCAACCGTGTTAGACAAAAAAGGCCTGATTTGTGGCAGACAGAGGACTGGTTTTGCCACCATAACAATGCACCTGCTCAGGCAGCCATCTCAATGGGCCAATTTTTGGCAAAAAAAACCCCAGCATGCCTCTCTTGTCCCACACACATTACTCACCTTACCTCACTCCATGCGACTTCTTTTTGTTTCCTCAAATGATAGGGACATGAAAGGATAGCTATTTGATGACTTAGAAGAGGTTAAGAAAAGAATGTGGGAGATGCTATCAGCCATCCAAACAGATGAGTCTGAGAAATGTTTCCAAGAATGGAATCACAGGTTTGACAAATGCATTAAGTTTAATGAAGAATACTTTGAAGGTGATAAGGTTGTTTAGTTAAAAAAATAAATAAATACATAGCTTTGAAATAAATTCTGTTTTGTTTTTTTAAGGTACCCCCTCGTATACTTTCAATATTGCCTTCTCTTTCATTGATAAGAAAAAGTGTCTTATATGACCTTCATCTTCCTTTGTGTTGTGGAGGTATCAGGGAAGTGTGTTTTAGGATTCCTTTTATTGTCACCCTTTTCCCCTTTGACTGGTTCTGTCTAGCTACTAACAGTGATATTCAATATGAATAAATATCTTTGTGTACTCTAATGCCACTTATTTATTTATACATGTGTCATAAAAATGATAAAAGTGGAATCTGTAATGGGAAACAAGTATAACCTTTGTAGTATAGTCAATTCTAATATACAGAAACCTTTTAAGGCAATTTAAACTGCCCCAAAGAGTTTCCAAGACTGTAGCTGGCGGGCACATCTTTTTACTGTAGAAGGGGTTGGAGATATTTTAATAAGCAATGAGCACTATAACCAAGTCTTCTTGAA
The DNA here is from genome assembly GCF_000313985.2 of Echinops telfairi. Lineage (NCBI taxonomy): Eukaryota > Metazoa > Chordata > Mammalia > Afrosoricida > Tenrecidae > Echinops > Echinops telfairi. The sequence goes on from NW_022103903.1 coordinate 9,218,878, forward strand.
ACAACTGGACATTAGCCAAGTGCTACCTATAATCTTGAGAGAGGAAAGTTGGACATTTAAGTAGTAATAATAATTTAAATTATTTAAACCCATATTACAGATATTAATGTGGAGCTATAAGTAAACAATATTACATTTCCTTCCAAGATAGTTTTTGGATTTGTTAGGCTATTGGGTTGGTTTACCTCGGCCTTGCTTCTCAATGCTGAAAGAATTCACACGGCAGAAGCACTTTGTAATCCAGGTAGCTTTTATGAGGGAAAGGGAAGTTTCAGGTATTCCAGTCTCAGGTAGTACACACTGTCTCTGGAAAGCATGCAGGCCGTGCATTATCTGTGCAAGAGTTTGTGACTGAAGACAGCCACACAAGCATGGAACCAGAATGCAGAGCCAAGAAAGAAAGAGAGAGAGAGAGCCCCGTAGGGCACAGGGGCGCACACGACATGCAAGAGAGCACCTAAACAAGAGGGCATGGCTTGCCCTCAGTCTGGTACTTATCTTGTCTTATCCCCACTCGCCGGTGGGGTCAGGGTTGAGGGTAATGGCCTACTTTATTGGCTGAGTTTAGGAGCACCTGTATGATGTAATATTGCTGGTGCCTAATGTAAGTGCATCCAGGTTGTCTTCCACCTGGGCCTAGGTGGCCTTGCTCTGCACATGCCCAGTTTGGATTTTCCCCTAGGTGTCTAATTAGTGTGCCTGATTTCTTTCCAACCCCTTTCCTGTGGCGGGGTCAGCTGATTTTTGTTTAGGGTAGGCATTCGGTGGAAACAACCCACTTTATCTCTAATCTTTCTACCTTTCAGATCAACTTACAAATCAAAGCATAGTCAGAAAATAATTACCCAATAAAAATAGTTCACTATTACTATAATTACTTTTATTCAAACTTTCCTTTTAAAACCAATACAATTTCATGAGTTTTCTTACCTAATTTACAATAACGCATGAGAATAGTGAAGTTTCTGTTTCTGTTGCTCTGTCTATACATACTTCACACCACGTTTTACCCCAGTGTTGTTCTTGATTGCTGTTAATTTTAGACTAGCGGAAAATAATAATTCTGATCTTCTCACCATTTGCAGAAGAGCTATTAATTAGGTAGAGCTCCATGAAAAATAGATGAGTGTCCAAGAAGAGGTCATTGAAAGTCACTGTAATTCCTTTCAAATCTTTTCCCACCTGTCAGGATCTTTGGCATAACAAAAATATTGTTCTGTTAATTGTCACTTTTCCAATGGTTCAGGAGATTTTTGAGAGAATATCAACCTCTTTAATTGTTTTAAAAGAAGTCTCTGAACACCAATGCTTTCTGTGTCTTAGGGCAAATGATTAGTTGGCTAGATATAAATAAAAACCCAATTTGCCTGACACTTCCAAATATCTTAAAGTAAATATGCAAATTGTAAAATCCCCTTCGCTGGCATAACAATTTAAATTAGACCAAGCTTAAAAAAAGAAAAGAAGGCAGTGAACCTAAAGCCATTTTCACATTGTCTTTCTGTTTCTGTCCCCTTCCTGTCCATATCAACTGCTCTCTTTGATTTCCTTTCTCCCCTTCAATCTTTTTCCCCTTGAAGCTCACATCTTTGAAACGCACTCTTACTATCTTATCTTTTATCTCTTCTTTACTGCAGCTTCTACCTATTACCTTTTTGTTAGCTATCCCGTGAAAGTTGGGTTTGTGGGTGACCTCTGAGAGGATTTTGGCTTCAGGAATATTCTTTTGTTTTCTTAGCCTGGTGATTAGAGGACAGGAGGTTTGAAAACCAGGAAAATGAATCTAAACCCCCAAACCCAAATCAAACTCACTGCCATTGAGTCAGTGCACTCATTGTCTTACAAACTTCAGGTTGATAGAAATGGGCCATCTTATTATCTTTATATGTACCTATGAATAGTATTTTATTACAATCTCTTTTCATTAATAATGATGTCAGTCTACAATCAAAGCACACAAAATCGTAAACTTTTTATTTCCAGATATTAGCTTTGCATCGTGATCAAACAGGTACTGTATTGTTTCCAAATTTTTCATAGTTTATGTCAGGGATGCTCACACTTTTTCAGCATGTGAGCTACTTATAAAATGATCAAGTTAAAATGATCTACCAACTACAGAAATGCAACACATATATTTTCATTTATTTATTTATTACATTTATTCATAAATGCATTGAGAATTCTTTATACATGTATGTACAATGTATGTTTATGTATATTGCATAACCACATGAGTCCACATTGCACAACACAACACAATTATGTACATTTTTTGTCATTACCAGAGTTTACTCTGATGACTTGCACTAAATGGAATGAGCCAGGGATGCATAATCTGGACAGTATCTGCTAGCAGCCAGCCTCAAGCACACTTCCAAATGATCATTGGTCATGGTGGAACGGTACTTGGACTTAATGATCTTTATGTGGGAAAAGGCTGACTCACATAAATAAATAGGGCTGAAGAATGCAGTCAAGGAAGTAGCGCATTTTCTCATGTTTGCGTACTTTCCCTCTGTGAGTAAGTTCCAGAACTGTTCGAGCGCCCTGGACTTCAGCTGAATGTCGGCTTGTAGCGTCAAAATCTCCCATTCCGTATGAAAGTGATACATTTTTGTCTTCTTACTTGGTCCAGCTCCCCCACTCATTTTATTATCCTTTCTTACGTTTAAGGAAAAAAAACCCAAGATATAAAAATTGGCGATAACTTAGCTTGTCAGTTTTGCTGCACTTAGTGCAGTTGTTTGCACATGCATTTGACACCTAAGATTGCATCTGATTGGCTGCGCTGTATATCAATTAAGTGACGAGCTTGATGATAGGCTTATATCTATTTTTTTTAATGCCATGCTATCTACCCACACTACATTTGTGATCGCCTAGTAGATTGCGATCACGGATCGAGCATCCCTGGTTTACATTATGGATAATAAGAAGAAGGTAGATTTGGAGAACCAAACCTCAAACCAAATCCACGGTTACTATTGATTCTGACTCATCAGGACTCTATAGGACGAGAGAACAATTTCCTAGTTTCTGAGACCGTAAATTTTATTAGAGCTGAGAGTATCGCCTTTCTCCTGTGGGTTAGCTAGTAGATTTGAACTGCCAAATTTGTGGTTAGCCGTCTACTGCTTAACTCACTGAACCACTAAGTATCCTAATTGGGAAAACAGCTGATATAAAATATTTTACAATGGTTGAATTTTTTTTTTCTCTGGTATTGGGTCCTGGAGACAAGAGCACACCCTGAACGTTAGGGACCATGCTTCTGAAAGCCAGCTAATAGCAGAAGGAACTACAGAAAGTCAGCCAATGGTGGAAAGTCCCCCACTAGCTGAATACTGCCTAATTTTACATTGTACTAGGTCATCAGTTTTATTGGGAGTCCTTTGGCACTTGACACAAAAGTACCCCCTTCTATAAACTCACTTATTCTGTTGACTCTGATCTGAATGCTGTCCTTTGCATGAATTCTTTTTTGCAAGCAGCACATGAACAGAGAGAGGAGAGACTCAAAACTGAGAGTCTTCTCTGGAGAAAGTGTCACCATCATCTACTGTTCTCTCTCTCAATAAAGCTTGTGGTTTTTGGGGACTCTAGGCATTTAATCCTTTCCAATCTACTGTTCCCAACAAAGAGTTCAGATGAAGGGCAGCACTCAAAATGGAGTCAGAGAAAAGGTTTTAATGGAAGAAGTGAGTTAATGGAGAAGTTACTTTGGCGAGTAGCAAAAGGCAGGGATGACTAAGGGCCATGCTCCAAATTCAGGCCCTGGAGCCAAGGAGGTGGTGCTCCTGGGTGGGCCCAAACCAGGCTGGGTGGGCTTAATTCAGCCAAGGGATCCACCAGTACTGTATACCACACCTCCCAGCCAAAGGCCCTAAAGGCAGGAACTTGGAGACCACCGCCTTCTTTCCCTTAGGCTGCTTGTTTGCTTGGCTGTACCATTCTCTCTCTCTCTCTCCCGCTCCCCCCCCCTCCCTCAGACCACCAAGGTGTGAGTGTGCAGTCCCATGAGGTTGCCCGAACCTGAAATTTCTGTCCTTCATATAAACCCACTTGGATCACAAATCAGGCTTCTGGGTGAATTCTTTCTTGTACAAGTCAAGAACAGAGGTATTTCCCATGTGGGAAACCTAACACTTTGGTGTGGATCTCTTAAGGACCCTCAGCTAAGCCAAGGGCTACCTAGAATGTAAAGATAGGTTTTTCTTGTCTCATGGCACACTTCCACAATTAGCCAGATTCTTGCAGGCTCCTTCAGCCCTCTCTAGAGCTGCTACCCCCACACCCACCCCAGTTAGGTGTGGCCCTGGCCGTGGCCATGGAAACCTATAGTGGGTCACTATGAGTCAGCATTGGCTCAATGACAATGTATTTTTCAGTAACTTCCAACCAGGGGGCTTCAGAAACTTGGTGGAAAAAGGCATTAAAGGTAGTGAAATTTTTCATGATTGTTCTGAAATTCCCTCATATATATCATCTCAATCACCATTTTATTCATCTCTCATTAAACTGATCAGAAGTAGTTTTTGTAAGATAGTCAAGAGGCGACAGAGACCAAATCAGTCGAATTAGAGCAAACAGGCTTTATTGGGGAGAAAAACCCAGCCTGGGTGAAGTCCCACGGTCCACAGTGTCCAGGCCAAGGGAGTCGCACTCCAGACTACAGGAGTGGTGTTTAAATAGCCAGGGAACATGTGCCTGGGCTGCCTTGAATCCATATAAGGCAAAGTAGTCAGGGATTGGGAGATACAGGTATGTCCAGGTTTCTGGTATGTAAGGTGTCTTCCTGGTTCCGGGTATATTTGTGCTGGGTGTAGAGCTGCAGGTCGAGAACAAAGTGGGCACTGAGCCAAATGGGCCATGTGTAAAAGAAAGAAAAAAAACTTGCAAAGCTGCTGACAGGTTACATAGCCAGCTCTGGTCAGCTCCGCAGGTGTGTGTGGGAGATTCAAGGCCACTTGCTGTTAGTTGTTTCAGCCAGCTCTGGTCAGCTCCGCATGGGTGGAGGAGATTCAAGGTCCCTTGCTGCTCTAGAAGCCGGCCTGTTATTGATCCAGCCATACAATCTTCAGCTACTTTATTTACTCCTTTCTAGGAAAGAAGCTCTAATGGCTTAGTGGTGACAAGTGGGACTATGAACCACGGGGCCAGCAGTTTGAAACTTCCAGCTGTTCCAAGGGAGAAAGATGGGGCTTTCTACTCATTTAAAGAGTTACAATCTCCAAATCTCACAGTACAGTTATACCTTATCCTGTAGGGTCACTATGAGTCGGCATTGAGTCAATAGCAGTGAGTTTGGTTTGGTTTTTAGAGGGATAGGTAGGAGTTACTGAGCAGTGAAAGGGTTCGTATGCTTCAGCTGCTAATCGAAATGCTAAAAGTTGAATCCTATCAAGAGGCTCCCTAGAAAAAATGTCCTTGTTCTAAAAATAAGCCATTAAAATCCCTGTGGAGCACAGTTCTACTGTGACAAACACAATACATATCATTTGGATCAAGCTTCTGGCTGGGGTTTTGACTTAGTGACAAGGTAATTCAGTGAGTCCACAGACATTTATTCTGATTGTGACCTTTCTTCTTTTGAATTGGGGTGATACATTTTTGGTTGCACATGCTTTCTCTCTTTGGTCTTAATTTTGTTCTTCTCACTCAAAACCAAACTCACAACCATCGAGCCAATTCGTACTCTTTGTGAAGTTATAGGACAGCGTAGAACTTCTGCATGGGTTTCCAAGACTGTCAATCTGCACAGGGGTAGAAAACCTCTCATTTTTCCAAAATGGCGATTTTGATAAGTTTCTTGAGTGCATACTACCTTGGTCCGTGGCTTCGAAAGAGAAAGAATTCACGCCAAAGCCTGGTTTGTGATCCAAATGGTTTTTTATAAAAGATGGGAGAAATTTCTGGTCTTACCGTCTCAAAAGAGAACACACTATTTCAGGAAGGTTTGCCAAAGTGCGTGGAAGCCGCGCTGGGGCCCACAACTGAACACAGGCCACCTCGTGGAACTGCACACCCACACGTGGTGAACTGAAGCTGGTCACACCATGGCACGGCCTAGCGAGTCCCCGAGCAGGATAAAAAGAAAGGAGAGAATTCTCTCTGACCTACCACTGACCAGGAGTGGGGGGTCAAATAGACTGCCTTCCGGCTGTCAGAGTATTTTGAAACTTCGGCTGGGGAGGCTTGGTTAAAGTCTTCACGGATGGCTAATGCTTACCTGATTTTTCTTCCCAATCTCCTGTAGGGTATTGTGCAGGCATGGAAGGGACAACCTCCCTATCCCTGTCTGGCTACCTAACAATTTTAACTGCTGACCTTGCAATTAGCAGTTTAATGCATAACCCACTACAACAGGATATCTTATTTTATATTTATTAATAAGTATTTCTTATTTGTCGTACATATGAAAGCCTTTCAAGTATTTGAAGAGGGCATGTTATCCTTTTTCACCCTCATCTTAAAGCAAACTTTATATGATCTTCATATGTCATCCGGCATATTCTTCTCCACATTCTAACGGATAAGCAGGTTCTCAAATCCAAACAAACAAACAGACAAACCTCACACCATTGAGTTTAATCTAATTCATAACTACCTTAGAGGACAGAGTAAAGTATCCCTTTTGGATTGTCAAGATTTAAATCTTTGTAGAAGTGGCTCATCTTTCTCCCAAGCAGTGGAATGAATGGTGGATTTGAACCATTGACTTCCTGGTTAGCTTCTTAATACAGAGCCAATATGCTACCATTGGTCCTTTGAACAAGGCTCTAGTTATGGCCAGAGGGACTTTGAGCAATGTGTGCTCCTCAAATCAAGACTTTATGGTTCACTTGCCTTTGATCACATTAATTTTATAGCAATTAAGTTTAATATTAACTTAGAAAACGTTCCACATATATTTTATTCTGCATTCTTACAACTGATTTTTAAACTAAATTTAAGGCTTTATTTGGGATACAAACAAAAAAACAATCTCCTTGTCATCGAGTAGAGTCCAACTCATAGTGACCATAAAGGACAGAGTAGAAATGCCACTTCAGGTTTTTGAGGCTATAGATCTTTAGAGGAGCAGACAGTCTTATTTTTATATCTGGGAGCTACTAGGGGGAGGGACTTATGGACCTTGCTGTTAGCCACCCAACATGTAGCTCACTCCACCACCAAGGTTCCTTTATATGGTCTATCTCTGATACTTTAATTTTCTTTTCTTTCTTTGTTTGTATTAGGAATTATAATTTGTTGCAATAATTCTGCATCTGGATTTATTATTGTTATCTCGATCAGCTACATGTCATTCAATATTTGATAAGCATACCTTCTGTGTCTTATCCCAGTACTTATATTCATTTTGGCATATAAAAAAAGCACATTATTTTATCATACTAGAAGAAATCTCTGCTAAGTTAACATCCGCTAGCTACAAATTGATTTATTCTCCGCAAGGCTATTAAGAAAGTCATGTCAAATTCTTCACTAAAATTGACATATACTATAAAATATTTTCCAGATAACACAAGTAACCCTACTAAAAAGCAAGCCAGTCAACTTTAACATGTATTTTCTTGATAAATCGTTGCTGATTTCCAATTAATTTAAATTTATTTTCTAAATAGTACCCCAAAACTTTTAATTTCACAAAATTTCCTATCTCAGCTTTCATCTAATATTTTCCTGGCTTCCTACTGAGTGATATTTAATCTATTTAATCAAGTTATATATGGAAAATGTTTCCAACTTTATAATGAAAGTTATCTGGGAAAGAAAATATATGTATTATAATTGTTTTTTACACAAAATGCATCTATTTGCTTAAGTGAGGATGAATGAACAAATTTATTAGAATGCAATGTCTTTTGGACAAATCATGGGCTAATTCCCAATCTCCCTCCCTCACCAACGCCAGAGAGACACAAAGACTGATTAAATAAGTAAAAGTGTACACCCAAGAATGCAAAGTGAGAGTATGGCTTTTAAAAATTAAGCACCATTAAAGAATGCAAAATTTAGACAATGAGACATAAATAGTGATTTAGTGATACAAAAAATATAAGGATGGCAAGAGAAAATGATGTCTCCTAGGCTTTTGTGCTCAGATGCACCGAGGTATAAGTGAAAACTAAATGGAAAAATAATAACATCGATTGTTGTTGGGACTGTTGAACTGGTTCTGACTCATGGCCCCTCTACGTCCAGCAGAACGGACACCACCTGTCCTGCACAGCCCTCACAGTTCTTATTTTTGAGGCCTTGGTTGCAGATATGGCGTCAATCCATTGCCTTGAGAGATTTTCTATTTTTCACTGCCTTTCTACTTTACCAATCATGATGTCATTCCCCAGGGACTAAACTCTCCGGACAACATGTGAAAAATCCCTGAAATTAAATCTTGCCATCCTCTAAACGGCATTCTGGGAGTATTTCTTCCAAGACAGGTCGGTTTCCTTTTGGCAGTCTTTGGTACTTTCAATATTCTTTAGCAGAACCACAGTTCAAATGCATCCATTATTCTTATGTCTTCCTTATTCAATGTCTAACTTTAACACACATAAGAAGAGGACACTGAAAATACCATAGCTTGAGTCAAGTACACGTTAGTCCTCAACGTAGCATCCTTGCTTTTCAATACTTTAAAGAGATCTTATGATACAGATTCATGCAATGAAACCCTTTGTTCAATTTCGTGAATGCTGCTTCCAGGAGCATTAATTGTGGATCTAAGCAAGAGAAAATAATTGACAACTTCAATCTTTTTTCTGTTTATTATGATGTTGCCTACTGGCCCAAGTATCAGAAATTTTGTTTTATTTACATTGAGTTTCAAATAATACTGAAAAATGCAATTCTTTTTTCCTCTTTAAAAAAAATCATCTTATTGGGGGCTCTTACAGCTCTTATCACAATCCATATATATATCCATTGTGTCAAGCACAGTTGTACATCTGTTGCCATCATCATTTTCAAAACAATTTCTATTTGAGCTTCATCCCCCACTCTCCCTCCCTCATGATCCCTTTATAATTTATAAAATTGTTTGCTTGTTTTTTTCATGTCTTACACCGACCACTGTCTCCCTTCACCCACTTTTCAGTTGTCTGTGCACACACATATCCCGGGGGCAGGGGAGGCAGAGATTATATATCAATCATTGTGATTGGTTCCCCTTCTCTTCCCCCACCTTTCCCTTTCCCTCCTGGTATTACTACTATCATTATTGGTCCTGAAGGGTTTATCTGTTCTGGATTCCCTGTGTTGCGAGCTCTTATCTGTACCAGTGTACATGGTCTGATCTAGCCAGATTTGTAAGGTGGACTTGGGGTCATAACAGTAGGGTGGAGGTGGGGAGAATTATTAAAGAACTAGAGGAAAGTGTTATGTCATTGGTGCTAAACTGCACCCCGACTGTCTCATCTCTTCCTTGTGACTCTTCTGTAATGGGATGCTCAATTGTGTACAGATGGGCTTTGGGACTCCACTCCGTACTCCCCCTCATTCACATTGATATGCTTTTTTGTTCTGGGTCTTTGATGCCTTATACCTGATCCCATCGACACCTTATGATCACACAGGCTGGTGTGCTTCTTCCATGTGGGCTTTGTTGCTTTTCAGCTAGATGGCCACTTTTAATCTTCAAGCCTTTAAAAACCCAGATGCTATATCTTTTGATAGCCAGGTATCATCAGCTTTCTTCACCACATTTCTTATGCACCCATTTTGTCTTCAGTGATCCTGTCCAGAAGATGAGCATCACAGAATGCCAGGTTATTAGAACAAAGTGTTCTTTCTTTGAGGGAGTGCTTGAGTCATGGCCTAATGTCCATCTGCAACCTTTATTCTTAACCTATAGATATAAGTACACAAGTACATAGATCTATTCCCCTCTCACCATATACACACATATTTACATATGTACATACTTGTATTTAGACCTCTATAACTGTCCTTTGCCTCCTGGATCTTTCCTCTATTTCCTTTTACTTTCCTCTTGTCCCACTATCATGTTCAGCCTTCATTTGGGTTTCAGTAATTCCCCTCAGTTATATTTCCCTTGATCAAGCTCTACCAGGCCTCCTACACCCTCCTTGCCATCGATTTTAGATCGCTTGTTACTTTGTGCCTGAATTTGTTGGCCTCCCCCTTTCCTGTGTTCCCCTGGAGCTGTCGGTCCTATTGTTTTCTGTTCCGGATTGTTTAACAAACCTATCATATCTAGATAGACATGCAGCAACAATAATGAGCACAAAAACAAGACAAAGCAAAACATAACAGCAAAAGAAAACAAAACAGCAGCAACAACAACAAAAACCAACAATAACAAAAGAAAAACCTATAAATAGTTCTAGGTCTGTCTGTTGACCTTTATGAGTGCTTTCCAGTGGAGTCTGATGGGGTGCCACACTCTAGCCCCAAAGTCTATTTTTGGTATTCCTCAGGACTTTGTTTCTTTGCTCCCCTTGCTGCTCTATTGCAAGCCCTTAGTGTTTTTCCCCTGGTGTGATGGGGTCAGATCAGGCACAATTCCCACACTGTGTATCTAGTGTTGTCCCGCTATGGGTCAGCGAGGGATATAGTGTCTCCTGGTGGGGCCAGCCCATGGTCCTCTCTGTGCGTCAGCTGCCCCTAGCCAGAATATCATCCTCAGGGTTTGGTGGGCCAAGAAGTGTTCCACTCTCTCTCCTTCCCTCTTCATTTGCTCCTGATCAGATATGCCCCTCTCCCTGAGCTGCAGCTTCAGTGCTATCCTCTGAAGTGCATTCTTCTAGGGGTGGTTGGGGCGGGGCACATCATTGAGATTGGGGCAGACCCCACAGAGCTCTCTGTTGGTTCCCTGTTTCATGTCAGTATGTTTCATTCATGCTGTGGGGCATCAGGTTTAAGTCTAGTCCCTCTCTCCCTCTCCTGTAGAGATACAAACAATACCCTCCCTTTGGGTGGGTTAGTGCCCTGTTCCCCTGCTACCCATGGCTTCCCCCCCCCCTCTTCCCCTCCTTTTAAGATGGCTGCCATATATAGCCCTGGATTTTGTCTGCCCCCTGCCAAAATACCTGGACCTCACCCCAAGAATATATGTATATAGCAGCTTTTCCCCTATGCCCCTTTTGTTGGCATACCTCAGTGGACTCATGTTGTACTTGTCCTTTTGTGCTTGGCTTACTTTGCTTAGCATAATTTCCTCCAGTCTTTCTAGGCAGTGATGTGCTTCATGCATCCATCATTACTTTTTAGGGATGCATAGTACTCCATTGTATGGATGTACCACAGTTTTTTAATCCATTTGTCCGTTGATGGAACTTTAGGTTATTTCCAACTCCTTGCAATTATAAACTGTGACACTATGAACATTGGAGCATAGATATCTGGCTGTGGTTTTTTTCTTGCCTCTTCTGTATATATGCCCAGTAGGTGGATAGCTGGGTCATATGGTAGCTTGATTTCCATCTGTTTTAGATATCACCAAATTATTTCCATATGGCTGCACATCCCTACAGGTCCACCAGTAGGGGACCAGGGTTCCTATCGCTCCACAGCCCCTCCAACACTTGTTACTTTCTGTTTTTTTTTTTTTTAATTGGGCTATCTTTGAGGGTGTTAAATGGCATCTCATAGTTATTTTAATTTGCATTTCTCTTATGAATAATAATTGGAAACATTTTCTCATATGTTTATTGGCCATTTGGATTTCTGCCCTTGTGAAACTTCTGTTCAGGTCCTTTGCCTACCTCCTCATTGGGCAATTGGTTTTTTTCTTATTGTAAGTTAGCAGAGTATTGTAGACTTTAGTAATAAGGCCTTTGCCCGATGTGTCATTGCTAAAGATATTTTCCCAGTCTGTGGGCTCTCTTGGTGAATTCTTTCAATGTACACAGGTGTTTTATCTTCAGTATATCCCATTTGTCAATTTGTGCCTCCTCTGTGTTTGTGGCCTTCTCTATTTCTGATAGCCTATGTAAGAATGCAGTTCTCGTTCTTAATCTCATTTGATCCGAAGGTTTTGTAGGGGAGGTAAAACCTAAGTGGGTGTCCTGGTGGTGTAGTGGCTAAGCATTGAGCTGTGATCCCCGTGGTTGGCAGCCCCAAACCGCCAGCAGCTTCTCAGGAGACAGGCTGGGCTTTCAACTCTCATAGGTAGTTTCAACCTCATCCACAAGGAGTCGCTGTGGGTTAGCATTGACTTGATGAGAGTGAGTTAGCCTATGCAAGGTCTTGAAGAATGCAAGGATTAGTCTGCATAGAAAAGCAGCAAAGCAGCAAGGTCCTTCAAATGGAAAGGCCAAAGGCAAAACAAAAACAAAAACAAAACAACCTCGATACATTTGTTGGACAAAGGAAAGACTGCCCTGCTGGAGTGAAGGGTTCTGTTGACTCAATATGTTTCACTAGAGATCATTATCCAGGGAAATAACTCTAAGGGGTTTGATTCAGTATCGGTTATATTAAATTAAAAAAAAGATTTGATTTTAAAATTTATGAAATCAATATTTGAGATGATTATTCCATTTGAAAGAATTAACTCATTACCCGCTAGTTAATTTTGACTCATAAAAGTCCTATAGGACAGCAGAAGTGCCCCCTTGATTTCTACACCTATAATCTCCCACAAACTTCCTGTTCTTTCTATGCTATGCAGCAGTTTGGAAATTCGCAGCTTACACTCCATACCACCAGAGGGTTATTAGTAGGTGACATCAAGGGGGCTCCAATTCATAGTGACACTGTATCGAGGGAACAAAGTACAGTGCAGTCCTGCACCATCTAAGCAAACACTGTTGTTGTTTGAGCCCCTTGTTGAAACAACTGTGTCAATCTAATTAATATCGTCCACTTCTTCGTTGACCCTCTAAGTTTTCAAGCATTCTATCTTTCTTGAGGGTCCCTTCTCAATTAATAATCATAGATGTCCAAATTATAGGAGAAATATTTCATCATTCTTATGTCTAAGGGGCATGCTAAATATACTTCTTACATGACAGTTATTTCATTGTGATAGTTCATGGTGTACTTCATAGTCTGCAATGCTCAGTGTTTCCTGAAGTGGGCAATACCTCTCCTTGGGAGGTGCCAGATTGATCCAGAGTGGCTGCAAAAGCAGATACCTACACTTTATCCTAGATTATGTGTTATAGTAGAATAGTTTTTAATTGCCAGAGGTCACTAAGTAATTTTTCCCCCTGAAAATTTCCAAATAAGTTTGGGTAACACTTCTTCAAATGCATCAGTTCTTCTTTAGTATTGTTTATTCATGAACTATTTTCCACATGCATATGAATGAGGTGACTGGAAATACTGTGGCTTATGCCAGATGCACCTTAGTCCTCAAAGAGACATCTTTGCCTTTGAATAGTTTAAGGCGTTCTTTCACAGTAGCGATTTCCATGCAATATATGATTTAACCTACTAACTGCTGCTTCCCGGGACAATGATGGTCATTCCAAGTAACATATAGTCCTTGAAAAATTCAAATTTTCTCCATCTATAATGATGTTACTTATGAATCTAGTTATGAGGATTCTTGTTTTCTTTATGTTAGGGCACAATCCAGCCATACAAAAGGCTGTGGGTAATGTTTGATTTTCATCAATAAGCATTTCAAGTCCTGGACCTTTTCAGCAAGGATGAGTTATGTCATGTACATAGTGCAGATTGTTGATCATGAGACTTCCTCCAGTCCTCATGCTGAATTTTTCTTCATAATGTCCAGTATCTCGGTTTGTTCAACTTCCAGGTTGGATAAATATGATGAAAAGATACGACCTTGACACACGCCTTTCTGGGTTTTAAACTAGGCTGTATCCCCTTATTCTGTTGATGGACTGACTCCTCGTCAAGTCCAGGTTCCACATGGGCACCACGAAGTATTCTGGAATTCACATTCTTTGCAACATCATTCATAGTTTATTATGATTCACACAGTGGAATGCCTTTGCATAGTCCATACAACATTGGTAAATATCTTTCTAATATTATCTGCTTTCATCCAAGATCTATCTGAGATCAGCAATAATATTCTCCATCTCATATCCTCTTCTGAACTTACCTTGAATTTATTGAAATTCCCATTGGTGCACTGGTGCAAACATGTTAAAATTATCTCCAGCAAAATTTTACTCACATGCCACATTAGTGATAATTTTGGATAATTTCTTCATTCTTTTTGATCACCTTATTGTGGTGATATATCTTACGGTCAATTGTCCAGGTGTCTACCTGCCAAATTTCATGACATATCTGAATTAGCTCCTCTAGCCTTATATAGTTTCTATCAATCATGTCAGTGGGTGTTCTGTCAATCCCTATAGGTGTGCTGTTTCACCAGTGTCTTCAGCGCTACTTGGATGACTTTCTTCATGATCACATGCTCTTGATCATATGCTAACTCTTGAAATACTGGACCAATACTTTCTGGTACAGTGACTGCGTATTCTTTCAATCTCCTTTTGATGTTTCCTGTATGGTTCAGTATGTTGGCCAGAGGATTAGAACTATGGAAATCAATAAATCATGAAACTTTAGGGTTAGTAATGATGTAAGTGCAGAGTGTCTTTCAGTGTTCAAGTTTCGTCTATATTTTTTTCTAAGGGATCAACAGGAGAATTAAGTATGTTAGCCAACTTGGCTGGGCCAGAATTCTCAGTGACTTGGCAGAGAAGACTTGGTAAGAGCTACTCCCAGGTGTGGCCTGCTTCCAATATAAGCAGATGCTGTGGGGGAAAATGTTTGATTTTTGCTAGGCCTGCATCTGCCTCATCAACCTCTAGTTCTTTGTATGTGATCCAACAATTTTCCATATTTTCTGTCTGTTCTGGGAGTCTTCAAAGGTCTTTCGTCTGCCCTGTTTACCTTGGACTCATTCACCTCTGTAGGCTCCAGCCTGTTGCCTTACTGCCAATCTTGAGTTCACAGGTCCCTGCAGTTAGGAGAGGTCTCCAGTCTAACATCTGATTCTTGACCTTCTAATGTACCTATCTCTGTGACTGCGTGAGCATTGCCTTGCCATAAACCTTTCTCTATGCAGACATATGTAAGTTCACTGAGTTTGTCTCTCTAGAAAACCTTAAGACTCTCATCTGGGATCAGAGTAAGCATAGGCTTCCTAAGATAGCCCATATGATCTTTTAGTACCTTTACTTTTTAAAAGTTTTATCATTAATGTTATATTTTTATATTTTTATCTTGGTACAACTACTGAAGAACAAGTTAAATTCTCTTTAACTTGACTATGTCTAGGATCCACAGAAGCTCACTGAATTAGATACAGTCATTTAACTTTCAAGGATAAATCAAACCCACTTTTTCCAACTAAGGAAAAAGTCAAATTATTTTTCACTGTCTGACTTCTATGCTCGATGAAGACTGATCAAAAGAAAGACTTGTTTGAAAGAGGGACTCAATGCTTTTTCAAGATATTTTGATTTGTTTGGTACAATATTTTATCATAAATTCAAAATACCATTTAATATTAACAACTATGCAACTATGTATAAATTAGCAAATGTTCAAATAATTAATTTTCTAGAATTATTTATGATTTACAACATAAAATGGCAGATCAGGTTTTTTTCTTCCATATATAAATGCCGTGTCAGTAATACTGTTTACTTTTTATTTACTCCTGGCTTTTAAAAAAAGATATATTTATGCAGTATTTTATCTTTTCAACTGCAAAAGCATGTTCTAATTTTATGGTAAGGTAACTTTAAACATAATATCTCATTGTATTAGGTATTTAAACACATTAATTTAAATTTCTTTATTGTCTCTAGGGATTGGTTGATTTTGATATTTTAAGAGTGTATCAAAAAACAAGTAAATTTCTGCATTTGTTTAATACATTAATAAAAAGTACATATGCTTTTGTTTTGAAGCAATATCATTTTGGAAAAATGGCTGTTCCACTAGGAAGATAATTCATTGGTAATAATTACCCTGAGAAGCTCCTTTGCATCAGTCAAATGTTGCTATAGAATATATGTATTCAGGAGATTTGAGATATTTTTAAACCCAGACTACAGACACTGATGCTTTATAGTAGTGAATAGAACATTTTTTGTACAGAAAAGTCCGGAGTTGTAGCTTTCTCAAAGTGAGAAGTAATGCTTGTTCTCAGCTTGTGCTAGCTGATTTTTTTTCATGTTGATAAGCACAAGCAGCCATTGTCCTAATCTGAACACCTAGACCTATGAAAGTTGGACACTGAATACATAAGCCCAAAGAAGACTTGATGCATTTGAATTATGTTGCTGGAGAAGACTATTGAAAGTAGCATGAATTGCTTGAAGTACAAACCAATCTATCTTGGAATAAATATGACCTGAGTGCTTCTTAGAGGCACGGATGGCAAGACTTTGTCTTGCATACTTTGGACATACTGTCAGGAAAGACCACTCCGTGGAGGACATCATGCTTGGTAAAGTGGAGGGGCAGAGAAAAAGAGGAAGAAGGCCCGCAGGGAAATGGACTGACACCGTAGCAGCCACAACTAGATGGGGCAGGGCCACGCAGTGGTTCGTTGTGTTGTGCACAGGGTCACAATGGGCCGGGACTGACTGGATGCCACCTTACAGCACCGATAATAACAACGGGCCTATGAAAAGTCACCTCCTTTTTTGTTTTGTTTTCATATGAAAAATGATCGTATATGTTGAAGTCTCAAATATATTTTACTCTGTGCACAAGTGTACTTTACCTATTTTCTTTCTGTCTTTGCTGAAATCATAAAGTTGAATATCAGATTAAGGTTGGCATTAGTTATTCATTTTTTAAAAAAGACCACACACATAAATGCCCTGGGGCATCAAGTCATTTTTTGTATTCATCCTGACAACTGGAGAGAGAGAAAAAAAGAACTTTGTAATGATTGCTTGAAAGTTGAAAACTGCAGGGAACTAAGGGAGAGAAGATGTGTGTAGTTCTTTGTCCTGAGTCTCAGCTTGTGCGGCAGACAGTTCTACCCTGCAGAATGAGTTCTGTGAGATTTTAGAAAATAGAAATTTGAACTTGATTTGCTTCTTGTTTTTTATGACATTGTAATGTTCTGGACAGATAAATCCCAAACTCTAAGGAGCAATCTAAAACCTTTGAAACATGAAAAACTGAAAGTAACAATAAGTTACCAATAAAAGAAGCTTTGTAAATTCTCCAGTCGGAAGTCAGTTAACCACAGTCCCTTTCATATTTCTCTTTAAAGCACTTGAACCCTCCCAGTCTGAGCATATTGTTAAGAACAGATAGCACGGATTCCCCTGCCAATTTATTAAACTTGGCTCACCTTATGTTTTTTAACTAAAACTCTGAAAAGAAACCTCAAGCACAGGCACCATGGGTGTGACAGGGGGTAGAAAAAAAAAGAAAGAAAAATGGTAATAATAAACCGGATTATGTGGGAGCTAAATAAAAGCTCTGAGCAAGAGCATAAAAGATATAATTCATGAGTTAATATTGCCCAGATGACAAAATTATAGCCCTAACAGAAAAGATTGGACTAGCTGCTCATACTTAGTTGCACATCCCAAGATCCACTTACATCCACTGATATATAGAAGGACTTCACATTTAACTTGCAAGAAGTGAGGAGTAAGGGGAGGAGCTAAAAACACAAGGTAACAGACAAATATTACCACCGAGTTGAAAGGGAGTCCATTTTCCATGAGACGTCTGGCTCTTCAATGATGATAATGTTAGGAGTAAGAAAGCATCCTTGGCAACAAATCTGTATTCCAGCAGTGTTTGCTGGTAGAAATACGATTCTTTGAAGTGATTTGTTTCTCAGTAGATACCAATAATGCAGTTCAGGCAGAAAAGGAGATCAGAATCGCAATTCTGCAATGGCTGTGGACTTAGCGATTTTTGAGTGGAAGTCTGCACATTCGTCAGGGATCTACTTCAATAGAAATCTGAAAGGGTGTGGTGACATGAACTGTCAGGGCTGCTGTGGTGACCTGGGACAAGTGGGCGTATTTGGGAGGAATTTGAAGGCATGTACATTGATTCATCAATGTGGTATCAGAAAAATAGTGGGGGCTAGCATCCAAGCTGCAGGGTAAACAGATGCGTGCCATATAGAGTTTGAAATTATTAGGAGATGAATAGATCTATCAAAAGACAATACAAACATTTGGATGAGGGTATGTGAAGTTTGATCTGCCAATTAGACATCCTAAAGGAGATTTGGAGTACATAAGTAGAAAGATGAATAGAGGGTTGGAAGATGGGTAGAGACGAGAGAAATATACTTAAGAGAAAGATATGTCTCGTTAAGATATAGAAATGTATTTAAGAGAAAGATACTTCAAGTCGCAGGTTAGGAAGTGGGTACACATGCTGAAGAAATACCAGCACTGAACACTGGAACATGAAGTCTTTGTGGTGAGTGATTTTACCTCATGAGTCAAAACTGGACTCTGAAAATCTCTGCCAAAATTAGCAAATTGGTAATCCACCTGCTCTTACTCCCTCAATGTCGGTGATGCCTTTTTCATTTCCTGAAGCAAATTCAAGTTTATTCAACAAGTAGTCCAAGGCTTTCTTAAAAGTAACAACAATAGCAACAATCTAACATTTGTTTTCTGAAGGAGAGCCTTAAAACAGAAGAAACTTACCATTGTCTTATGGCTAGGAGCCTTTCTTATGGAAAATCATGTTGAATCAATTCATTTTTTTTCAAAGTATAAACTCATATTGGGTAGGAAATGTTGGTGTAAAAAACAGTAACAAGTCTCCTACCCCCAGCCCATGGGCCCCTCTTTGCTCTGAGGGGGAGGCTGGGTCCCAGGGCCCCCTTCACAAGAGGGAGAGGGAGAAGGACTCAGTCATCTCCAAGGTAACAGTGCCATTCTTCGGGGTCTCGCCATGTCCAGCCCTGGGCTGGGGCTCTCTGTACCCCTCGCGAGCACCCACCATCATTAGGGTTGTGGTTGCTCTCTGGTGGGTGCTGTCAAGACAATCCTGACCCAAGGCACAAGGGTCTAAGGAGGAGTCCAGACGCTGACATGCCTGCTCAGAGGCAGGAAGGAACTGAGGATCTCTGCCTTGGGCTGGGGCATCCCTCCATTCCCGTCTCCTTCAGGGACCAGACTGAGAAGCAGAAGGGTCAGTGGGCTTTGCTGCCTGGAGAGCTAGAGTCTGAGGAGCAGGGAGCCTCCCCACAGCCCATCCCAGCAGAGTTACAGGGCGATTATTGCCTGAGAAAACATCAGAGACTTGGGGGGCTCTTCTTGGGGATGCTGTGGGGGGTTGGAAATGTCAATGGGAGAGTAGAGAGGGATGTTCTAAGGCCACCATCTTGAGAGGAGTCCTGGGGTCAGAGGTTGTATAGAAATAGGCTCTGGTTAGCACGGGAGATAAGGTGACCAGATTTCCCTTGTCAAAGCAGTTTCTGTGGCTGAGAGATCATTAGTTTCAGGTCACTGTTGAACCACCAAAGTAGTGGTTACAGATGGGGATGCTTATGTATTAACTGATAGCCTGGCAGCAGCCAGAGGTCAATGGATTACTGACAGGAAGCCAAGAGGGCAGACTTAAACGGCCTGGGACATGACGAAGCCTTTGCCTAGGTAGCACCAGAAGATTTTGAGACATTTGACATAGGACTTAAAACAAAGCTATGACTACCGGTAACATCTCAGGGCCTTGTTGCTGACTTCACGAGTACTTTGCTGCTTGATTTTGCTGCTTTGTTCTCCACTCTACCTGAGAAGGTAGAGGAGGAAAAAGTAGGTAATAAACAACATGTATCCACCATGTCTTGAGGTGTGCAGAAAAATGCGTTTAACACAGGTGGTTTTCCATATATATGAGCCCTGGATGCCTTTATCTGTGTGGCTCCATCACGTGAAGCCATCTGCGAGCATGCCTGCTAGCGTACTGTACTATAATTGCTCAGCCTCCACTGCTACTTCTGAGCATGTAACTATGAAACAAGGATTTTTTCCCCAGGGCTTTGACATTCTCTTATTGTTCGGGTATGATGACCCTTTTTCTGGTGGATCCCAGTACCACCAGCTTCCAGAAAGGAGCACTGGCTTGGCAGCCACTCAGAGACAGAACAAACAGGTAGGAGGAGACAGCACAGCAGGTTGATTGAATTTTGAAGTCAGGATTCACTGGGGCCAGGCCCCCAGAGGGCCTATACCATGGAAAGGGTGAGAGATGCAGCTCACAGCTTGCGGACTCTCTCTGCTGCAATCAGAGTGGGGTTTTCCAGGAAAACGGTGGATGTCCCTGGGTAGTTGGGACATAACTATGTCCTCAGTTGGCAAGGCCCAGGTGAGGATCAGGCTCACAGCCTCTGCCTCCTCATTTCTGGTATACATTGACTCATCATTTAGACCAGCCAGGAGGCTTTCCCTGTCCTTGTCACTCTTTTTTTTTTT
>NW_022103903.1:9240862-9290411 GCF_000313985.2 Echinops telfairi
ATCTTATTTAGACAGACCTGCAGAGATAATAACATGCACATAAACAAGACAGAGCCAAACCAAGCAACAATGTACAACAAAACAGCAACAACAACAAACCACTGACAAAGAACAAATTAAAACACAACAAGAAAGAAAAGCTTGTAGTTAGTTCAAGGATCGTTGGCCTTTATAAATGAGTGTTTTCCAGTCCAGTCTGTTGGGGCACCATGCCCTGGACCCAAAGTCTGCCTTCAGCATTCCTTGGGGACCTTGCTGCTCCATTCCCTTGCTGTTCCACTGCACTCCCCCAGTGCTTTGCCTCGGTATGGTGAGATCAGATCAGGTGCAATTCCCACACTGTGTCTCTGGTGCTGTCCCCTGCAGGGCCATGGGTCAGTGAGAGGCATCATGTCTCATATTGGGGCTGGCCATGTGGTCCTCTCTGTGGACTGGCTGCTCTAATTGGGGTCATCGTCCTCAAGGCCTGGTGGGCCAGGTTGTGCTCCAGTCTCTCCTCCTCCCCCGTCATCTGCTCCTGTGTTCTCTGATCAGATATGTCCCTCTCCCAGAGCTGCGGATTCAGTGCTGTCCTTTGAAATAAATTATTCTGGGGGCAGGGTCTTGTCACTCTTCTAAAGCCTTTTTTGGCCCTGAATTTCTGCAGTTCTAGGAACTCAGACTCCGGTTAGGTTGCTCGGGTTCTCCGTTGTTGTATGACACCAGTGCTGGTCAGTTGTCACAGCTGTTGCTAGATGCTTTGGAGTCAGTTCCAGCTCCTGGTACCCTACCCCTTGGTAACAACAGAGGGAAACACCACGTGGTCCTCAACCATCCCCCTAATTGGTGTTATGTTGGATTCTATTGCTCAAGCCACTGTGTCAATCCATCTCCTTGAGGGCCTTCATCTTTTTTTTTTGCTGCCCCTCTATTTTACCAACAAAGTTGTCCTTTTCCAAGGAATAGTCTGTCCTGATAACATGCCCAAAGTATGTGGGATGAAATCTAGCCATCCTCTAAAGGGCATCCTGGTTGTATTTCTTCCAATACAGATTTGATTATTCTTTTGGCAAGCTATGATACTTTTAATATTCTTTTACAGCATCATGATTCAAATGAATTGATTCTTCTTTGGTCTTCCTTAATCAATATCCAAATTTCACACACATATGAGCCCCTTGAAAATACCATGGCTAGGGTCATGTAGACCTTAATCCTCAAATTAGCCTCCTTGCTTTCCAACACTTTAAAGGGATCTTGTGCAACAAATGACCCAATGCAATGCATCCTTTGATCTCTTGACTGCTGCTTCCATGAGCATTGATTATGGACCCAAGGGAGATGAAACCCTTGACAATTTCAATCCTTTCTCCTTTGATCGTGATGTTACCTATTGATCCAGTTGTCACATATTGCCCTACAATCCACATGGTTGGCAGTTTGAAAATGCTTTCTACCCCACTTAGCAGTTACAGTTTCAGAACCCACAGCAGGTCACTATCAGTCAGCATTGACTTGATGGCAGTGAGTTACCTTAGCTAGACAGACTCAGAGAAAGGGCAGAGAGGCGATGTTGGAAGGAATCTTAACACGAAGGAGTCAGGAAGGGATTGTTTCCCCACATTTTTCTAGAGAAAGGATGGTTAAGAACAGATAAGGTATATTTCCTTGTCAGAAGAAGAGACCCAAGAGAGTGAAACATCTGGGTGGAGAACCCCAGAATGTTCACATTGCTCTAACAATGGTTTCTCATCTAGCGCACAAATTATGAGGTATTGGGCTGCAGGGGATGCACATACCTGAAAAGTGGAGGTACACTACAGAGGACCAGGCAAGAGCAGATCTGTGAGAAAGTCAGCCAATGGTGGCAGGGCCTCCATTAGCTGAATATAAGTTCCAACACGACATTCTACCAGGATTTTTAGACCACCTAAGGGTCGTTTGAATGTCTTTTTCATAATATCCCCTTGAATAAAAAGTTTCTTGGCATAGACAAGTGAGCACTTCCAGGGCTTGTTCACCTTGTTAAAACATTTCAGTTGGTATTCCATCAATTCCTGGAGCCGTGTTTCTGGCTGGTGCATTTCATTCAGCTTGAAATTTTTCTTTCAAATACCACTGGTTTTGCTCCTGCGTTACTTCTTGAAACTGTTGAATGTGGACTAGATTTTTGGGTTTTTTTGTACAGTGACTTTGTATATCCTTCCCATTTATTTTGATGCTTCCTGCATCATTCAATATTTTGACCATATAATCTTTAAATATTGCAACTCGAGGCTTGACTTTTTTGTTTAGTTCTTTCAGTTGAAGATGAGCTAAGTGTGTTGTTTCTTTTTGCTTTTCAAAAGCTTTTAATAGTAGCAATCTTATTAAATGCTGCAAATGTTTTACTCCAGAATTTGGAACACTTCAGAAGAGTGATTCTTTCTCTATATAGAAACAGTGACATTGGGTCACAGATAGAGATGTACTGTAGTCACACCAAAATGGATCAGATGTTAATAATGAAGGCTATGAATTTTGAATGGATCTTGTGATGAAATAAATCTGCTTTGGATGTTGAGAGTGGTATGGATCATTAGAAGCCAAAGGATGGGCTATGAGAAGAGTTTTCAAAATAACTGCCAATGATCCCCACTTCCTGAGGCCCTTGTACTTGTGCAGCCTACTGACATGGAATAAGGGCTGGGTGGACATAGAAGCCTGTTTCTAACAAATAGAATATGGGCATGATTAAGAAAAGACATTTATCTGATTAAGATATAAAAGCTTACAGCTTATTCATTGTGTCTCATACATTCCTTGACATAAATGTTTTGATAAAGCAAATTGCCTTGCTGGAGGGGAACGCATGGAAGGGAATTGGGGGTGTTCACAGGAAGGAAATACAACTCTCTGCCCTGCAGCTTGCAGGAACTGAATTAGTCCAATGATCCTACAGTTTTAGAAGCAACTGTAAGATCCAGTGACTTTTACTTACCCAGCTGACCACTGGCATGATAAAAGCCCAGTCACCTTGTGATTGCACTCTGGGGTAAAGAGCTCCCAGCTATGTTGTGCCAAATTGCTGGCTCATGGAAACTGGGAAATAACAAATGTATACCTTTTTAAACTGTGAAGTCTTGAGGTAATTTGCTATGCAACAAGAGATGATTAACATGGAGTCCCTCCGTGTCACAAATGGTTTTTACTTCATTGCAAACCTAAAAGGAAATAGCTCAGAACCACCAAGTGGGGCTGGAGAAATTGGACTTTATCTCTCCACCTGTAAAAATTAGTCCAGCTAACAGAGTGGAGCCCATCTACTCTGTAATGCAGGAGTTGCTATAATTTCAAGTAGATTCCATGGGAAATGAGAACAGTAGCAAGAGCAAGTCATGCCATTGTCCTTATAAATTTTCCTTATTCTCATGGCTCTGCATTACCTGTTGAAAAATACATATGTTCCTCATTTTCTTACCTCCGCTTTTTATCTCCTCTGATGTCTTTCCTAACTCTCTTATGACCACTTTTTGAGCCCCTGTGTCTTTTTTATTTTTTAGATCAAAGGATATGCATTAGTCTGGGTACTTTAGAGAAACAAATCCACAGAAACTCATGTATAAGAGAGAGTTTTATACAAAGGTTAAGTGCACATCAAGAAAACATCCCAACCCAGTGCTGCCCAAGCCCACAAGTCCAACATTAACCCATTAATCCATATATCTGACACCAATCCACAAAGTCCTCCTCCATCTCACATAACACATGCAATGATGCTGACTGCACGAGGAAAGCCGAGTCAGTGAGTGTATATCTGAGCACTGCTCCAGCACCCAGGGCTGCATTGGGGTAGGTCCATGTGGCTTCCCTTCAGGGATGTCTTGCAGAAAGTGAGCCTTGCCAGCTTAAACAGGGAACTGTTTAAGGCAGCTGCTCACTGGTCTGACCACCAGAAATCAAGAGACCCGAGAACTAGAAAGGCAAGGCTCACCGAGCCATTTATCCCTGCGCCCTTCAATTAATCCCACATATGTTTATTGGTCAGGTTGACACAATAAACTAACTACCTCAAAATGCAAGACCATCCTGGCTCCACCTTTCCTAGTTTACTTTACATCCCTGCCTCAGTTGTCCTTCTCTCTGATCATTTCCTTACTGACTTTTTTCATTGTTCTTGGCTCAAAGCAATTTTGCCTCTATCCACTCAAGGTAACCCCTGCTAGTTCCCCCCAAAACAGCCTCTACTTATTTTAGTAAATATCTAAAACTGTTTTATTTACACACCACACACATAACTTGTTTTCCTACAATCAAAATGCAATGAGACCAGGGGATTGATCTTCTATATGTCATTGCTATAAATTTAGGATATGTTAAATAAATTATCATTTAATTAATTAAATCTAAGTTATATTTGAATTAGAATATTCTGCACACAACTGATAGCATTTTTTTAGAATTCTTGGAAGCTCTTTGGGGAACAGATACGTGATTGTTAGTGCACTGCCCTAAGGGTTGGGAAATGAGTATACAGAGCAGTGCATTTTCTGGAAAAGCCCTTTTCTGGAGCTCCTGGGGCTGTGATGGCACAGGGAGTCAATCACCTAGCTGGTACCTGAAGCTTGGTGCCTTGCCACCACTGGCTACTTCCTGGAAGTCAGTTGTGGCAGTCTGCTACTATAAATATTTACAACAATGTCAACCATGTGGGGCAGTTCTACTGTGTCCTGAAAAGTCACTGTGAATTGGGAGTGACACAATGAAAGCACTGGGTACTGATACCACCAGAAATATCTTTGGGTGGAGTAGAATTTATTTTCAATACTAATTGAGCATTATTTTTCAATTCTTGTCCAAAGACAAAGATAATGAGTTAACTTTTGGCTATGCAAACTTCCAGGGTCTTGCATATATTTCTGTGGAATCCACAAATGACCATGGAACATGAGGTTACTTCTATGCATATGAGAGGATTGAGATGTTAATATACTTTAGGCCATTTGAGTAGAGACTAACTGAAGTCATGGAGTAGATGAGGAAGAGAGGGTAGGGATGTTAATAGAAGACAAAGGTCAAACTTTTCTGAGATCCATTTAAAGGCCCAGAGAAGAGAGCATTGGCACTAAAGGATCCTTAAAAGCAGTCAGAGAAACAAGGAAAAATTGTAGACAGAAGGTAGGGAAAATAACATTTCAAGGAGGAAGTCTAACAACTGATCTCTAAAGTTAAAATGTCAGATGTATTAGAGGATATAATTAGCCATTTACTTTAAAATCATAATGGACATTGGTAACCTTGGTGAAAGAAAAATCTTTAAAATGTGGCCTGAAACCAGACTGAACCGAGTTGAGGTGAGAATGGAAATGTTAGATATAAAATTGGAGTTACAAAAACAACTGAGAAAAGTAGAGATCAATTTGTTGGAAGTGAAAATCTTATCAGCATGATTCATCTGAACATCTTGCATCCTTCTTTTAGAAGAAAAAATCTGGCCATTTTATTGAATCTCTAAATGATGGAAGTGAAATCAGTTTTTGATGTACATTTTCATCTGAATTCTTCTCTCTGGTTTTATTTATTGCTCGTTCTTTCAGCATGTGTTCCCTATTGTTTATTTATTAATCTCAGGTCAAGGGTAAAGGAAATCTTCCTGGAGGAACTGACACAGAATTGAAATTAACCTAGATGCAAATCTCCAAATCCAGTGATAATATAATACGGTTGTATCCGATTCAAGAAGTCACTGACCTGTAAAATACGATTTTTAAAATATCTAAATCCCCTTCACGTTCCCAAATTCCATGTACAATATTTGGAAACCACATTTCATGTAAAGTCACTGTGAATAATTTGCATTTTTAATTGTAGAATATAAGCATAGATTAACAACCATCCTTCTAGGGAGCTTAAACATTGAATTATTAGAAATCTACTCATGTATTATTTGTCTTCAACAAATAAATAATTAACGGATGTTATATTTTACACATAGGTTTTAATGTTTTACAAATAAGTAGACTTTCTATCAAGGTAAACATTGCAGGCTTATCAAAATGAATTAGGTCAAGTTGAACCAGGGTATGCCCTTTTAAAATAGAAACCATTGTATTATATTAGTATATTCTGTATTAATGTGCATAGTTTAAATAGATTGATGTGTACAGGCATCTTACTTTCTATGTATTACTTTTTTATACTCTTACCTATTATATACTATAAAAATTATTTGTATTTATGCATATAAGAAATAGCAAAGAATCACCCTTTTATTAACATAGAAATGTTTCCTCAGTTATGAGTTTCATAACCAGAATGGATTTGACAAAGAAATGTTTTTGTGAAAATATAAATTAAGTTGTAAATTTCTTGCTTTGTCTTTGACAAACTACAATTTGATTTATCCGTCAGCATTTCAAAAATAAATTTAAAAGAAGACAATGAAGTCACCCACTTTTCCTGACTCCCACTGTTTTCCACATGATTATTTTGGAACTTGTGCTTTGCTGTAGCTAAGAGATGAAGTATAATGAGGGTTCAATAAAGGTCCGTTTATGGTATTATTCTTTCCTTGTAAAAGATCAAACTTAGATGCAAACATTAATATATTGGTACGCAATTTATAATCCCTTATAAATACGCACTTAATACAATGATATTGTATTTAACCACAGCCATTGTGTCATTTCTAGGTTGAAGCTGTATGTCTTTTTGAGTCTGTATGTCTTTACAGAAGCAGACTACCACATCTTTCTCCCACAGACCACGGGTGAGTCAAGCCACCAATCTTTTGGTTGGTAGAAGAACAATGTAATCATTGTGCCACCAGTGCTTCCTAGAGACGCTATAATTGCTAAGTTTCAGAGTATCTTTCTTAAGAAAGGTTCCAAGAAGTTGCTTTAGCATTTAGTTAATACTCTCCTTCTGCTTCGGTTTAGATCACCATTTGAGATTGAGAAGATTCTAGAACTTACATGCACACCAACCAAGCCACTTACTTGCAACTTCAAACATATATTGTAAAACCTAACTATATCCATCCACCTATCTATTTGCCTTTCTATCTAACTACTTATCTATCTATATACATCTCCTATAGGTAGCTAGCTAGCTAGCTAGCTATATAGATAGATAGATAGATATAAACATACAGCACCAAGAGGCTTTAATTTTTCCTTGAAAAAATGAAATAAAAAATGGAATTAAAGTCTAGTAACTCTTTGCAGCTCCCTCAATTATATGAAAAATTCTAAAATAATTGTAAGAAAATAATGGAAACCGTCATTAAACAAATACAGTTAAGTGGTGGAGATGTATATATTTATATACAATTTTTCAGCAACATAAACAGCAATTATACACATGGACGTCACTGGATGTCAAACACAGGGAGATAGTCATGAAACAACTATGGAACAAATCCTAGGTTGCTTAAATACAAGTTCAAGTTGAATTTTCAAACTTCACTGGTTTTCCTTCTCTAGAGAAACCAAGCTAACACACTAACTTTCATTTTCCTTGGGGATATGATTGTCTGAAAGACGAAAATCATATCTTCACCAAAGTCATTCCTCGTTGAGTATGAGTTATGTGGAACACAGAGAGAGATCTGAGGACGCCTGGAAGAGCCCATCCAAGATCTGTATGAAGTGCTGAAGGCCTTTGAGACCAGCTGTAACAAAAGCTGTCACGTGGAGACTCAGAGGAGGAACACTTGAGACCAGGGGGTCTTTTCTCTTCAGCTGACAGGAGATCATGGGCCTCTGCGACAGTAACAGGTGTACTAGCTTCCTGGCCTACAGGGATAGAAGCCAAAGGACTATGAGACTGAAAACTGGAGAGAGACTTGGCTGCTGGCTGAGGAGAGGTGTCCTGTGGACCACTGGCTTCATCGTACCATGCGGCTGAGAGGCTGAAGACCTGAGAGCGATTTGGTAGCTGGCTGAGGAGAGGTGCTATTGTGGACCAACAATGGTTGTTCCTCACTGTTTACTGAACCTTCTGTGTGTTAACCTATTAACTTCTGCAATGAAATCTCCTAATCATGCATATTGTCAATGGGTTCATTACAACGGCCATTGTAATGAATTATAGAACCCAGCAGAGAAGTAGAGTGCTGCGACAGAAATAGTTGAATTCAGAATAGTGTGAAAAAGGATGGAGGGGTAAGGTATGCCTCACCCCTACCTGACAAAAGGAAAGCCAGAGGAGGTCAGATACTACAACCTGGAGTTAGAAAACTAACAGAGAAGAAAATACTTAGCATTACTCAAATTGAAAGAACTGAGGGAAATAATCAAGGCTGAGCTGTAATCTGTATATGCTGAGAAAATAATCAGGGATGCTGAATTATATGAAGAAGAATGTGGCATTAGGATTAGAGGAAGGCTTATTAACAAGCTATGATATGCAGATGACACAATCTTGCTTGCTGGATGTTAGGTGGACTTGAAGGACCTGTTAATGAAAATCAAAGATTATAGCCTTCGGTATGGATTGCAACTCAATGTAAAGAAAAGAAAAATCCTTACCATTGGACCAATTGGAGGCATCACAATAAGTGGGGAAAAGAATGAATTGTCAAGGATTTTGTCTGGCTTGGATAGGGAAACATCACCCAAGACTACACCATTTCCTCCATCAGCCCTATGTTTGAGTTGATTATAAGTAAAACAAAATGTTGTCATGCTCACTTCTAAGAGACAGTCTAGCTGAGCTTATTCCAATACAGAATTATTTATTCTTCTGGCTATCCATAGTACAGTCAATATTCTCAGTGGCATAGTAATTAGAATGTCTTAATTCTTCATCGGTCTTTCTCTTTTATTGTTTGGCTTTTACATGTGTATGAAGTGATAAAAAAAATGTCCATGGCTTATGCCAGGCACTTCTTAGTTATGCAACTGACAGCTTTGCCTTTTAACAGTTTAAAGAGGTCTACCACTACAGGAGATCTGACCAATGTGAACATATGATGATCTTGTAACAGGATAATTTATCAATGTCTCATCTGTTCCAGGAATATGTTTGCCCCTCATTTTAGAAAGGAAAACAAAGCAATTAGTAACTAAAAATATATACATATTTTAAATGTTTTATTTATTTTATTGTTATTGAGAAATACAAAGCCGATTCTGAAATAGCACAATGCTCAGGGCAGATAGTCCTTACTAGTTAAGCTAAAATATTGTATGGTTTTAAGGGTAGATTCAGAAATGTTTTTAATTTAAAGTTTAAAGATTATCTCAGTGTGATAGCTTCAGGGATTCAGTTAAGTTTAAGGTGCAAGGTTAAACTTCTGCCATACAAAAAATTTAATCATAATTTGAGTCTTAATGGTTATACTTCATAGGCTATATTATAAATATACTGAGCATTTATTGTTTTATAAAGTTTTCTTAGTTCTGCCAATTTCATATTTTTCCTTTTTTCTGTCTTGCTTAATTTTGAGATTTGAACTGATCTTTCAATAATGAAGTTTCTATGTCTTCATTTGTATCTAATTCTTCTTTTCTTTTTCTTCTAATTTTCTTTCTTATTTAAAAGTGTCTTTTCTCCCATTGGTCCTTTATATAAGCATTATTTAACTATACGCATTTTAACTCAAAATAAGAATCAATGCCAAATTAACCTTAATTATCTTTACCCAAAATGCATTGTAAAGATAAAATAAAGCATTGTTTCTCATCATTTTCTCCCAGTGTTATATTAATTTTGAACAGAAGAGTTTGAATCTTAAGATATAAGTGTGTAATCCAAGGTTATGTAATATGAAAATCATCCATAAAATATAATAATAATATGTTTTCCTGGATTTCAGCATGGCCTTACTGATTTTCAATCTGGAGATGAGACTATTATCTATCTTTTCAGACACTTCTAGTTATTAAAAAATAAAAACAAAGAAAAAAGCCAAACCAAACACAATGCCATTACCATGGAGTTTAGTCCAACGTATTGTTTTATTGTTTGTCTGTGTGTGAGAGAGAGAGACAGAGAGAGAAATAAATGCCTGATACAATCATAGAGCCTTGCAAATCCCAGATCCGGAAGTTAGGCAATAGGTTGGCGGTTTCTCCTGGTGCATGTATTGTTGAGTTGATGAACCCCAAATCAGGTTGCATACCACTGGCTCATGATCCAAGAACAAAAGAGATATGGACAATGAGACAGATTTATGTTGAAGAGACAGCTGTTATTTTTTTCCAGAATATATATACATATATATATGTATATGTGTGTGTATATATATATCTTGAATCGCCAATCACCATAAAAGTTCACAGGCTCAAGATATATATATATGGAGATGAGACTATTATCTATCTTTTCAGACACTTCTAGTTATTAAAAAACAAAAACAAAGAAAAAAGCCAAACCAAACACAATGCCATTACCATGGAGTTTAGTCCAACGTATTGTTTTATTGTTTGTCTGTGTGTGAGAGAGAGAGACAGAGAGAGAAATAAATGCCTGATACAATCATAGAGCCTTGCAAGTCTCAGATCCGGAAGTTAGGCAATAGGTCTCAATTGAATAGAGACCGAGTTCAATATATATATATATATTGAATCACCAATCACCATATAAGTTCATAGGCTCAAGATAAACTCCATTCCAGTTGATAGGCTAATCACATAAAAAATGGAAGATGACTGGGTAATATATGCCAAATCATTTACAATCATCACCTAGTTAACTTGATATATTAAGTACTCACATTACTCACAACTACCACATTAACCACTGATGACGGTAGAGGATTGAAGCCATCAGTTTGACTTACAAGTCAATGTTAAAAAACAAATCCTCACAAGAGGCCACTAGGTAATGCAATGATGAATGGAGAAAAGATTGAAGTTTCCAAGGATTTAGTTTTGCTTGGATCCACAATTAATGCTTATGGAAGCAGCAGACAAAATAACAACCAAAGTATTGCATTGGGTAAATTGAGAGCAGAAGACCTCATAAATGCTGAAAAGCAACACTGCTACTTTGAGGACGAAGGCGCACCTGACCCTAGCAATGGTATTTTCAATCTCTTCATACGCTGTGAAAGTTGGACATTGAATAAGGAAGACCAAAGAGGAATTTATGCTTTTGGATTAGGTGCTGGTGAAGAATATTGAAAGGGCCATGGATTCCCAAAAGAGCATGAAATCTGCCTGGGAAGAAATAAAGCCAGAGTGCTCCTTAAAGGCAAGGATGGTGTGACTTCATGTCATATACTTTGGACATGTTCTCAGAAGGGACCAGTTCCTGGAGAAGGACATGGCCATTGGTAAAGAAGAGGGGAAGTAAGAAAGAGGAAAGGCCTCAACAAAGTAGAGTGACGCAGGGACTGCAACAACGGTGGCTCAACCAAGAGACCGAGTACAAGGATGGCACACGAGCAGGTAGTCTTTCCTTCTGATGTGCATTGGGTCGCTATGAGCCAGAACAACCACTGGGGTTTCTAAGATTATACATTGTTATGGAAGCAGACACCTTCCATTTCCCCCAAGAAACAGGTAATGAGTTTGAATCACCCAACTTGCACTTTAAAAAGTCCAGGTCAATCCACAGAACCACCAGAACTCCTTAACCTTAATTTCATTCCCCACTTTAAAAATATAAATGTATACATAATTCAAGATAGGAGTATAGCAACTAAATTTGCTGGAAGATTATTTTAATGACTATTTTTTCAAATTTTCCCACCAACCACTGTTACCAAAACTAAAACAAACAAAGAAATGCCCACCTCAGGGCCATCAAATCGACCCTGACTCATAACTCCCTTATAGGACAGACGAGAACTGCCCCACTGGGTTTCCAAGACTGTAATTCCTTATGTAACTGGCAGGCTGATTTTTCTTCCATGAAGCAGATTTTTTTAAAAAAAATCATTTTATTGAAGGATCTTACAGCTTTTATCACAATCCATCCATTATGTCAAGCACATTTGTACATATGTTGCCATCATCATTTTCAAAACATTTTCTTTCTACTTGAGCCCTTTGTGCCAGCTCATTTTCCCACCTCTTCCACGCTCATAAACCCTTGATAATTTATAAATTTTTTGTCATGTCTTAAACCAACCACAGTCTCCCTTCACCCATTTTTTCTTGTTGGTCCCCGAGGAGGGGGTTATATGTCGATCATTGTGATCATTTCCCCATTTCTCCACCCATTTTCCCCCACCCTCCTAGTATATCTGCTCTCATTATTTATCCTGAGGGATTTATCAGTCCTGGATTTCCTGTGTTTCCAGCTCTTATCTGTAGCAGTGTACGTGTTCTGGTCTAACCAGATTTGTAAGGTAGAACTGGGGTCATGATAGAGGAGGAGAGGAAGCATAAAGAACTAGAGGAAAGTTGTATGTTTCTTCTGTGCTATACTGCACCATGACTGGCTCCTCTCTTCCATGGTACCCCTCTGTTAGGTGATGTCCAACTCTCTGCAGATGGGATTTGGGTCTCCACTCTACCCTCTCCCTTATTCACACTGATAATGCTTTTTTTGTTCTGGGTCTTTGGTACCTGACACCTGATCCCATCAATACGGCATGATCACTCAGACTGGTGTGCTTCTTCCATGTTGGCCTATGAGGTAGATTTTTAACAACTTCAGCAATTTGTAATTCATCTAATCAAGATAAATCAATATTTACTGGTGATTGGAATGTAAAAAGTGGAAACAAAAAGAGCCAATTGTTGGAAAATACAGTCTTGGTGATAAAACTAAGCTGATGATAATATGATAGAATTTTTAAGAATTAATAACTTAATTGAAAATAC
The DNA here is from genome assembly GCF_000313985.2 of Echinops telfairi. Classification (NCBI taxonomy): domain Eukaryota; kingdom Metazoa; phylum Chordata; class Mammalia; order Afrosoricida; family Tenrecidae; genus Echinops; species Echinops telfairi. The sequence goes on from NW_022103903.1 coordinate 9,253,600, forward strand.
TCCTTTAAATACATTAAAAGTGACTCTATCTACACCTTCCACATGGAACACACAGTGATCAAATTTACTACATTGTTAGAAAGGAAGCATGAAACTCAATATGATTAGTCAGAACAAGGGCAGGACTTACAGAACTGACCACTAATTCTTCATATGAAAATCCAAGTTAAATTCAAAGAAAATAAAACAAATCTACAAGAGTCAAAATATGGCCATGAACATATCTCTGTTGATTCTAGATACCATCTGAAGGACAATGTTGATACATTGAACACTAATAATAAAAGTCTAGTTGTGGGATGCCATGAAGGACATTATATCTAAAGAATTTTAAAAAAAGAAAGTCATTAGGATGACTGGAAAGAAAGTGAAGACCATTTCCAATTTGAGAAGAGATTTTGAAACATGCTCTCCAACATTGGGTGTGTTAGTGCGGGTTAACTAGAGAAACAAATTCATAGACAATCATAGGTGTGTAAGAGAGAACTTTATATCAAGGAGCAATTGTACATTAAGAAAACACCCCAGTCCAGTCCCGATCAACTCCATAAGCCTGATATGTCGATACTAGTGCATAAATTCCTTGTTAGGCTCACAAAACACATGCAATGATGCTGAGTGCAGGAAGAGCACCAGCCAGTTGGTGGAAAGTCTTGTGGTCCCAGTGGTGGTGGAAGCATCTTAGTGCTGGTGTAAGTCTTCATGTGGCTCTTCCAGCTCCAGGGCTCTGGCTCTATCAGTGCTGCTCCATGTGTCCTGTCAACAGGAATGTGTAGCAGAGAGTCTGTGTGGCTGCAAGTGAGCTATTTATCTCCCTGGGTGCTTCCAAGTGAGGTCATCAAGCTGCGACCTGATTGACAAGCTAAAGCCCACCCCTTTCACTTTTAATAGTCTCAAATTGACATCAGATTATATAACTACCACATAAGGTAAAATGAATGGAAGAAATGAATTAAAAATTGAACTGAATATTTCAAAATATAGCTTGAAAACAAAAAGTAAAATATGATAAATATGCAGGGACTGTAAATTGAAAATCAAAATAGGAGAAAAAGCTCAATATTTTTCACACTAAAATAATATGGAAAAAAAAAGAGGAATCTCCAGTTGTATTATTCTGGATCCTGTGGGGAAAAATATTGAACTATCAGAAAACAGCATCAAAAGATGATTGAATGAATACAGAGAGTTAAAATACCAAAAGGGATTGTGAACATTCAACTATTTCAGGAGGTAGAAAATGATCAAGAACCAATCACAATGAAAAAAAGAAGTCCAAATTGCAATGAACCCTTTGGCAAAATTCAAGGTTATAGGAATTGATGGAATACCTGTAAAAACTAAGGGGTACACTCTAGATCTGTTTGATTGACAACTGCTTAATTAGTATGTAGTTTATTTGTGAGCACAATTAGGAGTTCTGAAGTTCCTTTTCATTGCACTGCTACCCATATTTGTTGTGATCCACACATCCAATGACTTTTCACGATCAATGAAAAAAGTGGTAATGATCTTTCAGGCATTCTCTGCTTTCATCTAAGATTCATCTGTTCACAATGATATCCATCTTTCCGTGTCCTCTTCTGCATGCATACTGAGTTTCTGGAAGCTTGTTGATCTGTTGTGCAAACATTTTTAACATTTTCTTCAGCCTCATTTTACTTGCATGTGATATTAATGATATTGTTCAATAGTTCCTGTATTCTGTTGAATCACCTTTCTTTGGAATTTATATAAATATTGTTCTCTTAATATCAGTTGGGTAGGTAACTGTCTTCTGATTTGGGGGGACATAATTGGGAGACTGTTGCCAGCACTTCATCCATTGGCTGAAACACGTCCATTGGTGTGTCAAATCCTGGAATCCAATGTTGCAAGTGAAGCTTGAACTTCTTTCTTCAATATAATCAGTTCTTGATCATTTCAGTTACCTCCATAAAATAGGTGAATGTTTGATCAACATTTCTAAGCTGCCTTTTGAAATCTGGGTCATCTTTTCTTCCTTCCCATTTATCTTTTTTCCATTTGAGAGAAATATTCAGAGTTTCTTCTGACACCTTTTGTGTGATGTCTTTAACGTAATTCCGCCACTGAACATTAGTATCCAGTACAGAAAATCTATTCTTGAAATGATTTCTAAATTCAGATAGAATGAAGCACATACTTACATATTTGTTATAATTTTTTGAGTTTTACTTAGAACTTGCTTAGCAAAAAAATTGATGGTCAGTTTTGCATTGAACCCCTGATCTTGTTCTGAATAATGATAGCAAGTTTCTTCATATTCTCTTTCTAGCAATGTAGTCAATTTGATCACTGTATATTCCATCTGGTGAAATCCAGGTGTTCAACTGCTGCTTACATTGTTGAAAAAAGTGATTTTCACTTTTGCCACATTAGCAAATGGATATTCAAAAAGATTTTCTCCATCTTCAGTATTAGAATGAACTCTGCTTTGAGGATTTTACTTTTTCCCAATCATATTTTGAGTGCCTTTCAACCTGTGGAGCACATCTTGGCATTATACGAGACAATACTCTATGGCTATTTGTAAGGCTTTATGTAGCTAATTTTTCAGAAGTGGATGACTTTTTTATTTTCCCTAGTCTGCCTACATCTGGAAAATTTGCTAAAACTTGTTTGGCAAGCTTGACACTGCCAATATTTGAAATATTGGTGGCATAACTTATAGCAACCCACCAATACACATTACCATTGTAGGACAAGTTTACAGAGGAAGATGAGTATATACTAATAGTTTTTTTTCCTCATCTCAATTGTATCATACTCTTATCTTTTGTAAATGTTTGTTAGCAAAAACATTTATTTTTCTATTTTCAGTTATCATGTAATGGTTTTGTCATGATAACACCATGGATGTTATATATTTATAGTTGCATACTTTGAGATGTTAGAGTCATTCAATTATAATTTCATATGTTATGAGTTATATTCAAATGACTGTATATGTCACTGTGCTGTATGTCATTTAAATAAGAACAAAGGAAGAGAGCTTTCATTCCCAGACATTAAAACCTAGTGTATAGCCATGGTAATCAAAATAGCCTGATACTGGTACCACAATAGATATGAAGACCAATGGATTAGAATTGAAAACCCAGAAATACCACCAAGTACCTGTGGACACCTAATTTTTGATAAGGAACTAAAACACATTAAATGGTTGAAACAGTCTTTTCCAAAAATGGTGCTAGAAAAAAATTGTACCTTCACCTGTAAAAGAATGAAGCAAGACCTAGCTATACCTCACAACATATACAACACCAAACTCAGGAGGGACCAATGATCTAAATAGGAATCATACAATTACTAAGACCACCAGTGAAAAACTGAGGACCAAATTAAGGGCTCTATATCAAGGCGCAAACACACTATTGAACATAACACTACACACACACACACACAACAGAAGACAAAAGAAAGATCTAGGACCTATTAAAAATACATTTATGGACAACAAAAGCCTTCGTCAAAAGTTTTGGGGGAAAATATTCAGCAGTAATATATCAGATAAATGTCTAATCTCCAAAATCTTTAGAAAACTACAACATCTTGACAAGAAAAATACAAATAGTTCAATAGAAAATAGGCATAAGACATGAATAGACAATTTCCCAAAGACAATAAACAGGGGGCCAACAACAAGATGATGAATTGTTCATGATCATTGGCAATAAGATAAATGCAAGCTAAAACACCAATGAGATATCAACTCTCACCAACCTTTGGCAACATTCAGTGAAACGGGAAATAAATACTAGAGAGGATGTGAAGAGACAGGCATGATTTTACATTGCTAATGGGACGGGTGAATTATCTAACCAGTGGGAAATTAGTACCAGACTTTCTTAAACAAATGCAAATCAAGTACCTTATGTTCCAGCAATCTCTTTACTGGGTATATACTCAAAATCAATTAATAATATAACACAAAGAGACTCATGTACACCTATGTTTATTACAGCAATTTCCCCAATAGCAAACACATGGACGCATCCAAATCCCCAATTCTAGAGGAATGGACACCCAGGCTCTAGTACAGTGGCTCTCAAGCTTCCTAATGCCAAGACCCTTTAATACAGTTCCTCATGTTATTGTGACCCCCAACCATAAAACTATCTTCATTACTAGTTCATAACTATAATTTTGATACTGTTATGAATCATAATGCAAATATCGCATATGCAGGATTTATTTTTATTATACAAATTAAACATATTTAAAGAATAGTGATTAATAACAAAACAATATGTAATTATATATTGGGAAATATTTATTTGTTTTCTGATGGTCTTAGACGACCCCTAAGAAAGGGTCATTCAACCTCCAAAGGGGTCATGACCCACAGGATGAGAACCGCTGCTTTAATACATTCATAATCTGGAATTTTAGGCCTCAATAAAAAGCAATGACCACTCCCTTAATCCCAGCAAAACATGGACAAAACCAGAAAACATTTTGCTTAGGAAACTCAATCAATCTTACAAAGATAAATAATTAATATTGCCCTTGTTATATGGAAAAACAAAGATGAAGAAATGCAGTTTAAACACCAATAGACCAGACTTTGATGACTAGAAGGAGGCCAGGGAAAGGGTGGGACCAGGGCGAGGGGAGGAATGGGAGAGAGACAAAAAAGAACGAAATACAACAAAAATGGTGGGTTTAACAGGAAAAAAAAGACAATTCTAAAAATTCCTCTATTAAAAAAAGCCCTCCTAATTTCTTACCCCTCAGATCTAAATATTGGTCTGAGTGGCTAAAAAGTAGGAGGAAAAATAAAATTGAAGTGGACTTGGAGTCTTCAGGGACCTACAAGTTCATTTCAAGGGTATCAAGAAAAAATCTTTTCCTGGAATATCATCCTCACTGAAGCTCTGGCAGGGCCTTTGCTGGTTACCATCTCCAATCTTTCAATCAGCAGTTGAGAGCTTAGCTGCTGAGCCACTAGGACTCTTCGCTTGCTATCAGCTTCAGGAATAGAAGATTACCTAGATGTATAATATTAAACTCTTGGTAAGTTCTTACTTCATTTTAGACTTTATTGGATTTGCTTGTTGTCAGCAGTTTTGCGAGAAAAGAAAGATTTGTTTTTAAGGTTTATAAAAACAAACTTTTGACATATCTTAAAGCAAGCAGCCATCTATGTGTGGGGTCGGTTAAACTTACATAGTAGAAGTACATCAGTCTGTATAATTAAAGAATTTTAAATAATAAAATCTAAGATTAGTGTGGAGAATCGCATGAGTTTAAATTTTGAGCACTCAATTTGCAAAAGTCTATGGGTAACAGTGATAGCCCAAAATATATTTGCAAAGCACCCCATCATGGGGATTAAGTTTCCATTTAATTTATTGGGATCATTGACCATGGATGTGAATAGCCTCAATATCAGACAGAGTGAATTAGAAAGTGAATTCATGTAGACATATATAGTTAAATTAAATTTAACACCTTTTCATTTGTTTTCCCTTTGACCCATTTTTAATGTGTTCTAGCTTTTTAAATTTTCTGCTTTCTTTTGTATTGAGGCTTTTCTGTGTTTTATTTTGTTATTTTTTAGTGGTGATTTCTTTACATGAAATCTAGGATAGATAAATTTATAGAGATAGTAACTAGATTAACAGCCTCTTAAAGTTATACCAAGGGAAGTGGGTAATGGGGAGCTAATAACAAGATATAAAAATGAAGATGTTCTTAAGATGTTTGTTGTGATAATTGCACATCTCTTTAATATATCCAAATCATTGAGTTGTATGGTACATGAACTACATATCAATAAAATTATTTAAAACTTTTGAAACTGTGATGGATCTATAATATAAGGGAGCTTAAAAATATTAGTCACAAAAATTCAGTAGTTTTTATTCCACATTTCAGCAAACTTTTTGAAGCTCCCACATATTTTCTAAGCCCCAAATAAAAGGGAAAGTCAGAATATGTGAATGGTCCACTCAGACTACCTCCTGCTGCCTTTGCATCTCTGTCATAAGTGATCGTAAGACAGGAGGACATTGCAGTAATCCTCTGTAAGGTTATGGTGTGGCACACTGATAGGTCTGCATCACCAGCTGAATACTTTCTCAGTTCATCATTCGTGAGTTGTTTCACCACCCCTGTCAACAGCGATTCCTCTAAGCAGCAGTCATCCATATTCTGCAATCCACTATGGCTACAGAGCCATCTTGCCACCAGCAGTTACACTGATGCCACATATGTGAGCTTCCAAATGGCATGTGTGTTGTGATACACCCATCAGTTGCCAGCCAGAAAGAGAGTCCCATAGTAATTGGGAAGCTTCAGCTTTTTGTTGTAGTATTCCTAGTCTAAGCACTTTGCGGAAATTTCTTGTATTTTTTTATATTAATGATTAGTATGGATCATTAAGTAATATGCAGCTTAATGAGAAAAACTAGAGTGTTCTAATGTTATCCAACTGACAAATTAGACGCTGAGAAGGGCTCTTCACAGATGTTATAAAGATACATACTTTCTCTGGAGACACTGATTACGACAAATAAATGCGTCTTCAGGTCAGCTTAGACACTAGAGGTTTACGGCATGAATCTGTTAGAATGTATTTAGTCTGTTCCTTACACCTGGAACAAAGAAGTAACTTCAATTGGAAGAAGAAAGTTTAACAAAGTGGGCAGCAAAGTGAAATCCGTGATTTGGACATTTTGCCCAGCATTCAGGGAGTTTTTGTTTGGAAATGAGGAATGTTCTTGCTTCTCTATGTATAGCTAAACAAATTACTTTGATCAAGTTATATGGGATATTAATTTGAGGAATATAATTTGAGGCTGAACTTTAATGGCAATGTACTCCTCTGTGAATTTCTTTTCTTTTTTCTGTTCTTTCTCTGAATGAGGATAGTTTTTTAATCTTTTTCACAAAAATAATACTAAAACTGTAATTGATAGTAGTGATGTTGTTGTTTTTGTCAGTCCTAGGGCAATCATGTCTTATTTGATATGTGATAATAAATGTTCACAAATCCTTATGATTTTTTATTATGAAGCATAGTGTATTCTTTATTATTATGCTTTATTGCAAAGCATAGTAATTAAGCACATGTCAATGAGACCACAACTAATACCACTGCATTCCATATTCCCATTGCTTTGGTTTTAATGACAGTAGGAATTATTGTACTAAGCTTTAAAAAGTTTTTTAAAAAATGAGAGTTACCATATTTATGTATTTTATGATAACACACTATTCATTATTCTTAGTTGTATCTTTTAACATGCTTTCTTTTTACTTTGTGTACTTTTAGATCTTTTACCTTTACATTCCACATTAAATTTCTCTTTAGCCAAACGATTGCCGGGCCCATAACACCAGTGAAGTAGTCAGTTCTCAGAACAGTCAATCATAGAAAATCAGAAGGACCACATTAAACCAGAGATCAAGGAAAGGATAGGAATGAAGGATGAGTGGAAAAATTAAACACAAGGAAAAAGTGGGAGAAAGTGTTGCACTGTGTGGATCTCAATTAATGCCATGCAACAGAATGCGTGAGCTGTTGAATGGACATTTTTTTTCCTCTGAATGTTCCTCTCAATAACAATGAAATTCCAAAACAAACAAAAAATGAAACATTCCAAAAAATGCAAGTACCAAAATTCATCAAGGTCCAGAAGAAGTGTCACTAAATTAATTATTTACATATAAACTTTTAAGTAATGCTAGCTTTGTTTCCTATAGCATTAAATTGATTGGTTTCATTTCTGACCAGGAGTGGTGGTGGGCCACATCGAGGGGCAGCCTGACAGGAAGGGGATCTTCCCGGTGTCCTTCGTGCACATCCTTTCCGACTAGCAAGACACAGACCATCCCGCTAGACCACATCCTGCAGACTACCCTCTCGGCGCCTCCACCCCTCCACGTGTACATAGCTGCAGTTACAGAGCCTCGCCCCGGGCCGCCCCAGAAGGCGATCCCTGCCTGGTCTATGTGGCCCTGGGATGTGCCGGCTTCACCAGTATTAGGGCGGCCCTGGAGCCGGGCATGCCTTACCGGTTTGCCAAAGCCAAGCTTGGCGCCTCGCACTTCATCTCCCTCTCTGCTGTTTGACAGACAACACAGCCGGGAGCCTGCGACCTGATGGCCCTGCAAGTGGAAGCTGCTTCCAGCCAGCGCAGCAGCCTCAAGAGGCTCCTGCTCGCTCCCCGACCGTGCAGTATTCCCCAGGTGTTACTGAGCATGCGCTGCTCAGAGAGGCGGGCAGGGTGTGTGTGTTGGGGGTGGGGGGGTCGGGTGGGGGCAGGACCTGGCTCTGTGAACACTGGCCCCTGCCCTCCACGTGCACAGGTTGCAGCTGCAGACACCGGCCTAGCTGGCTGTCTCAGAGATGCCCCCGCTCAGTGCACTTGTCCCCTTTGAGCAGAACCCTCACTGGTCCAAAGCTCTAGTCACACCTGGCGGCAGCAGCAGGCAAGTGTAATGGCAGGTGGGGGCCCTGCCCTGTCGGAGGTGATGAGGGCCAGCCCTGAGATGGAACCTCAGGAAGCAGAAAGGACACCCCCACCACCCCTCCTGCCCTGACCCCTGTCCTGTGCATGTGTAGACGCTCCCCTGAAATCTACCTTTATAAAGGAAGCGTGTGAACGCGTGGACTGTACATTTCCCACACTCAGGTATCATTAGAGCAGAAATGACGAGCTTGCAGCCATGTGTTTCTAGTCAGTCACTGGCTGCCCAGGAGTCTGCCTCGACAGAGTGTGTCCAGACTCGGGAGCCTGCTGTGGAAGGGGGCCAGGAGTCCACTTCAAGTTATTTCCGTAAGTCTTGTTCTTTAAGAAACGTAAAGTTTTCAAAAAAAAAAAAACTTTGTTGTTTCCTTAGACCATCAGAAAGAGTTAATTGCTCCCTCTCTGTTGCTTCAAATGCTAGCATATTTAGACTTTGGGGCAAAGAACCGGCCATATAAAAACCTGATTTTCTTTGCAGATAACTTATTGTTAGGTGCCCTTGCTTTTATTTTGATGCATAGGAACCCTATGTGACAGGTTAAAAATAGCCAACTGAAATCTTTACAGAACAAATTATTTGTTCTTTTTCTCCCGGAGCCAGAGTGGATTGTGTGATCATCTTCCTGATTTGTAGCCAAATGCTTGACTCTTGTGCCACAGACTCCTTCATCCAGAGGACAAGCAGGGCTACATATACCATTCCACTCCTGCTCAAAGGTCTAATCATCTCTCCCTCCAGAGCTGGTCACCAGAAAGACTTGCATCGGGCCCTGTGCCGTGAGTCAGGTTCCTCCTGCAGTAAAACCTGGCTGGGGGGAAGCATTTTCTATTTCCTTGCCTATGGTGCAGTTCATTGATACGGCTTATTTACCCAGTTTGCTTTTGCTGTTATCAAGTGAGTTCCAACTCAAACAATAGACTGAAACACACTGCCCAGGCCTGCATCATCCTCAGAATTGTCATTTTTGAGCCCATTTTTTGCAGCCATTGTGTCAATTAACCCTGTTGAGGGCCATCCTCATTTTCACTGTCCTCGTGCTTTGCCAAGCATGATGTATTTTTCCAGGGACAGATCTTTACTGATAACACAGTCAAAGCATGTGAAACAATGGTTGTCCATTCTTGCTTATAAGGTGCCATCTGACTATACTTCCTTCAAAGCAGATTTGTTTGTTCTTCTGGTGTTCATGGTCCTGTCAATATTCTTGGTCCATTTCAAATTTTAAATTCATCAGTTCTCTCTGGTGTTCTTTATTCACTGCCCATTGATAGTACCATGGCTTGGGTCAGGTTCAACTTGATCACCAATGTACTACTGTTTTTACTCTTTAGTATTTTAAAGATGGTTTGTGTAGCCGATTTGCCAAAGCACTTCAACTTTTACTCTGTTTATCATTATATGTTCTAGTTTAGTGTTTTTTTCTTTCCCTTGAAAAATACATACTTTATTTTTCAACTAATGCTTCAGTAAGTATTGATTGTGGATCCAAGTAAACTTAAACCCTTAACAACTTCAAACTTTTTGCCATTTATCATAATGTTTTCTACTGGTAAGACTGGGGATTTTATTGTTGTTGTTTTCTTTACCTGGAGTTATAATCCATACTGTAGGCAGTCCTCTATGAACTTCCTCAGCAAGTGCTCTAAATTCTTTTGGCTTTCAGCAAGCAAGCTTGTGTCATCTGCATATCCAAGGTTGATAAGGAGCCTTCCTACCAAGTTCTTCTTCATATCTCCCAGTTTCCAGATTATTTGTGCAGCATACAGATTGAATAAATAAGGTAAAAGGATATAATAGCAGTACACCTTACAGTGTCCCCTTGTTCTTTTGGAATGACTGCCTTTTGGTGTATACACAAATTCCACTTAAGCACAAGTAGTCGTTCTGGAATTCCCATTCTTCAAAATGTTATCTTTAAAAAAAAACAACTATCCACACATTCAAATGCATTTGCATACTCAATATTGCACGAACAAATATTTTCTGGTATGCTCTACGTTCAGATGCGTCTAACATCAGCAAAGATATTACCAATCCCACATTCTCTTCTGAACCCTGCTTGACTTTCTAGCAGCTCCCTGCCCATGAACTGCTGTAGCCATTTTTGAATGAACATCAGAAAAATGTTACTTGCATGTGAAAGCTGGACATTGAATATGGAAGACCAGAGAAGAATAGATGCATTTGTAGTATGGTGCTGGTGAAGGATATTGAAAGTACCATGGACTGGCTGAAGAACCAACGCATCTGTCTAGGAAGAAGTGTAGCCAGAGTGCTCCCTAGAAACAAGGATAGTAAGACTTCATTGCACATACTATGGGCACGTTATTAGAAGAGACCAGTCCCTGGACAAGGACATCAAGCTAGGTAAAGTAGAGGGGCAGTGAAAGTGAGGAAGCACGTGGTTAAGACAGACTGACACAGTGGCTACACCAATGGGCTCAAACATAAGAACAATATTGATGATGGTGCAGAACCAGGGAGTGTTTTATTCTTTGTATGTCACTATGAGTCTGAACCCACAACAGCAGGAGATAGTAATGATATTGTTGGGTCATTTCCACATTTTGTGCAAGCATCTCTCTTTGGAATGGGCGCAAATATATCTTTCCAGTTGATCAGCCAGGTAACTTTCTTCCAAATTTCTTGATATAGACTAGTGAATGCTTCCCAGGCGGCATTTTAAAAAAAATCAATTTATTGGGGCTCATACAATTCATCAACAATACATAGATCAATTGTGTACAGCACATGTATACATTTGTTGCCCTCATTATTCCCAAAATTCGCTTTCTTCTTAGGTTCCCGGAATCAGCTCATTTTCCTTTTTTCCCCTCCCCCTCCCTTCCTCCTCCCCTCTCCCCCATGCACCCTTGATAATTTATAAATTATTATTGTATCTTATATTACACTGCCCGGCATCTCCCTTCACCCACCTCTCTGCTGCCCATCCCCCAGAGAGGAGGTTAAATGTAGCTCCCTGTGGTCAATTCCCCCTTTCTACACCCCCTTTCCCTCCTGGTATCACCACTGTCACCCCTGGTCCTGAGAGGTTCATCTGTCCTAGATTCCTTTTTTAAAGAAAAAATTTCATTTCATATTCTTTCAATTCCTCCCGTCTCATTTTTCATGAATGCCTTCATAACAGATTAGATTTCGTCCTTTAATACCATGTGTGTTAGTTTGGGTAGACTAGAGAAACATGTCCATGGAAAGGCATATGTATATAAGACAGAGTTTTATATTAAGGCTAATTGTGCATTAAGAAAGTATCCCAACCCAGTCCAGCCCACGCCCATATTTCTGGTATTAGCTCGTAAGTCCAATACCAGTCTATAAAGTCCTCTTCAGACTCACGAAACACATGAAATGATGCTGAATGCAGGACAATCACAGACCAGTGGAAAGAAAGTCTTTGGATCCAGGGGTGTTGTAAGCATCTCAGCACTGGCAGGGATCGCCATATGGCTTCTCCTCAGGGATGTCTTGCAGGGAGTCAACCTTGTCAGTAGAGAATCTCCAAGGATCAAATGAGAGAAGTGTCTTCTCCCACCAAGGAGGAAACACCAGAATTCCCAGAATCCATGCCTACACAGAGGCCTCATTGGCTATGACCCGATTGACAGACTAGACTCCACCCCTTCACTCATAATCCTCTCAAATTGACCCCATATTATGTAACTACCACACCATGGGTGAGTTCTCTCTCACAGAACTGTGATTGACTGCTGTAACATTAATTGTGTTTGTTAAGCTTAGAAGAGAAAGACAAACAAACAAGAATAAGAACAAAATATTTCCACAGCCTTCCTTGGATGCGTAGTATAAGATTATTTTAAGCTTTTTTAATTAATTAGCATATAAATAAACTACAACCTAATTTCCCTAAATGCACTTTCTTTTTGGAATCAAACTTATTTACTTCATGTTAAAGCCTTCCAAATTTAACCACAGAACATGAACTTAAAACAGAAACAGCACTAGTCCAATTTTGGAGAGAACCCAAAACTTTCAGAGTCCCTCAGTCCATCTAACACTTTAAAAGTAATCTGATTGACGTCACTGTTTGGCCATGCACTGAATGAATACTGTTCTCTCTGTGGACATGCATAATTCTCTCCAGGTTTAACGCCAGTTGTGATTTTTCTTTAATTGAATTCTCCAGAGCATAGATACATGGTAGCTTCCATCTCATTTGTTTTACAATAGTAAATATTTAAAATAAGCCTCAATATGTGCAAATGAATAATAATAATGGGAGTGCCAGGGATCCACATAGAGGGGGAAAAAACAAAACAAAACAAAATTCTTGGTAGAGAATGCATTTTAACTAAGAGCCAGCAAACTTATTGGCTTAAAACCAGTAATAAAGAGAGTGATTTTTGCTTTTGCCAGCATAATAAAATGTTTTGAACATAGAGGTCATGGAGAAGGGCATGAAATTCAATCAGTGGCTCTTCAGACATATAGCAAACAGGAACATAAGGGTATTTGTCCAGTAAGGAGGAGATTCTGTGCTAAGGAAGCACAGCTGTAGAATGCAGTATTCTCAGCAGAAGCTTGGTTTGTGTTTTTATGTAGCTTCACTACAATTTTATTCAAAGTTTTGGAAAAAGTGGGAAAAGATTGTCTTTGTTTCTTGACTTTTATACTGATAGTCATACAGTCAGAATTTCACACAAAATGTGACAACAAATGTTTGAAACTCATCTTGTGGTTTTAAAATGAGAACATTTTAAATAAGTATTAGACTTTTCCTGATAGCATGCATACAGAGAGAGTCTAACAATGGACCAATATCACTCAACAGGTTTTGCCCCCTAAAAATATTTGGCAATGCCAGGATACCCTCTTGGTTGTTACCAGTAGTGGATGGCTAGTGCTAATGTGTAGAGGCCAAGGATGCTGCTGAACATCCTATGATATGCATGGTTCTTTTCCCTCCCATCATCACTGTCATACACGCAAAAGTATTATTTGCTCCAAAATGTTAAGAGTGTGGAGGTTGAGAGACCCTGAAGACTATTTCATGAACATATAATTTATGTTGTAACTTAAAACATGTAATAGTCTCAATTATGTATAATTGTATTACGCCCATATATAAAATAAGATAACCTAGAATGGTAAAGCCTTTTATATTATTTCCATAATTTTTGTATAGCATACAATGTGATGGGAACAAGTCACTTATATAGATCTGAATTTGAAGGTTAACTAACATTAAGAACTTTCTGTATAAGTGAATTCATGATGAATGACTGTTCTCTTGTATGCGTAGATGAAGAATCCATTATATTTCTAAAGAATTCATGCATCCCATTTTTCTGCATTAGTAATCTCTTACTCTCTCTTTAAAATGCAACATTATCTTATCCAAGAATGTAGGCACTGAGAAATATGGATAATATTCTTATGCCAAGCTATCCATCTTTTATGGAGACAAACACAGGCTATTCACTCTACAAGAGGCTTTAGAGATCTTTTTTTTTTTATCTTAGTATTTTAGGTGTAGAAAATAATACCAATATAAGGGGAAATGATTGTGTGAGGTTGCACAACTAGTTGGTAGCAAAATTAGGTCCACAGTTACTTTATATATTACTATCAAAATGGGGTCATGATTTGATGACTCTGTAAAATTGAATCTATGTATATTGAGATGTTATATTGAGATGATTTCTAATGGAATTTTGCTCGGCTGTGGTAGTTTGGAATTGTCCTTCATGACTGACATGACCCCTTGTGCCATCGAGCTGAGATAGGACTTAGCACATAATGATTTTCCCTTCCCCAGACTGTACTTTCTTTGTGCTAATATTGCATTCATACTGGAAACATCATTTCCAAACCATGATGTACTATATATCATATTCTACTTTAAATCAAGATATATCTTTACAGTTATATAAGTATCTGTCCTTATGTTAGGGAGGAAAAAAATCTCTATAAAATCCATTTCTATCTACAAATGCATTAATCTTTACATTATAATGGGAAAACATGTGCTTCCTGTCCTTGAACAATAGTCTGCATACATAGACTTTTGGCTTTCTTTAGCATTGTCGTTGTGCTGATTCTCACAGGTTCTATAAATTTATGTGTTAATAACATCATATTAACAGATTATTTTTTCTACATTGATTTATGCTTCGAATTAAGATTAATGATGTTAGCTTTAAGTTGAGATTGTAAAATTAATGGGAACTACATAGTTTCTCTAAAGAAGATTATAGAATAATATGCCACATCAATTTAAAGTGAAATGAATGAAAGAAACTTGATCTAGTTATAAGTAAATATTCTAATTTGTTTAAAGTATCATCTTAACTTGTAATTAGGTAATATAATGTTAAATATTATTGTGCTATCAATGCTTTCATTGAGGAATTTTAGTAAAGTGAAGCCTAAAACTAGGAAGCTTCAGAAAAAAAATATTTACTTAGTTTACATTTAGATATGCTATGATAAAATTAATTTCATGATCTAGTGACTAAACCTTACTAGGAAAGATCAAATACATTATTGTTACAGATGCTAGTGTTAAGGTTCTATCATTTTAACAACTACTTAGTATGAAGTCTCTACAATTTAAACAGCTGTTTCATTAAGAAATAAATTGTTATAAACTCAGGAGTTATATTCTTATTCTAAAATTGTCTCCTACTTGAATAGTCTCATAAATATTTTAGCTGATACTGCTCATTATTTAAAAGAGCATGAAACATCTTAAATTTCTCTGATATAATTCCTCTTTCAGGAAACTGGTAACATACTACAAAGTTGGGTTCACCATGCCAAAAGGAATTGGTTAAACCCATGATAATGAAGGAAGAAGTCCAGGTCACGAAGAAGATATTGGCAGGAAACCAAGTCAGGAATCAATGGACAACCAACTGAAACGTCTCAGCAAACCAATGCCGCTTTGGAGGCAGTCACCTACCTTTTAAGTGGAAGACAAGCTGGCCAGCTGACTGGGAGAGATACATGTTTAACTGAATTGGGTCCATTTTAAAGACAGGTGATCCAATGGAACATAGGAACTATTGAACAATATCACTAAAATCACATGCAAGTCAAGCTTTCCAGAAAGTAGTTTAGAAAGTATTCTATCAGTTCATAGATGGATGACAGTCAAAATTTCAGAGTGGATTCAGAAGAGGATGTGGAACAAATCTTGGCAGAAAAGGGAGGCTATCTGCAGAAGGACAGGATTGGAAGACAGTTTATTATCAACGTGGGATATGCAGATTACACAAGCTTGGCTTGCTGAATGCAATAGAACTTGACATTTGGTGAAAATTAAAGATTCTATATAGCCTTCAGTATGGATTACACTTCAATGTATGGAAACAAGAATCTCATAGATAAACCAGTAAGCAGCATCTTGAGATGTGGGAGAGAAGAGAAAAGTTAGCAAGGATCTCCTTTTACTTGAATGAACAACCAACATCCATGGAGACAGTCATCAAGAAATTAAAGGGTGCACAGCCATAATTACATCTGCTGCCAAGTCACTTTTTAAAAAAATGTTAAAGTGGAAAAAAATGTTCCTTTGATGGCTAAGCTATACTTGACCGATCATGATATTTTCAGTTTCCCTATATGAATTGACTTCAAAAATTTCATGGGAAAATTCAGTTATATTTTAATACTACTTTCCCAAGAACTTTTTAAAGTCATCTTGTAGGTACATGAAATCTGGACAATGGATAACAAAAACTGGAAAATAATTCATGCATTTTAATTTGAATTATGACATTGTGTGTTATTATGGAATGACTATTAAATATACCATGGGCTGCTAGAAGTAAATGAAAAAAAGTCCTTGGAATCAGTATAGCTGGAATTCTTGGTACACATGAGGATGGGAGACTTCCTCTCAAATATTTTGGACATGTTATCAGAAGAGACCAATATCTAGAAAAAGACATCATACTCGGAAAAATTGAGAGGAGTTTAGCATAAAAAAGAACGAGATGGATGGACACAGTAGCTGCAAGCATGAAGTGGACCAGACGACTACCGTTTGAGGCGAGTGTGGGATGGGCCGCATTGTGTTCTGCAGTACAACAGGGTGCTATGAGGTGGAATGCGCTCGACAGACTCTAATAACAACAATGATGTTGACACAATATTTAACTTGTCATTCTGTTCAACGGTGAGATCGCCAGAATGCTTTCAACATCTGTGGGGATTCGTGGTGTTGACATAATACAATTCTTTCCTGTTTTCTAATTTCAAAGTAATTTTAGGAATTTTTTTAAAAGTGTGCCGATGATAAAAAGTGTGTTAAAATTTTAATGTCATTTGAGAGAGGTGTCCAGAAGAGTTGACTAGTATTCTTTCTTCCCTTTAAGTAACCCTTTCCTCCTCTTCCTATAAATCCCTTGGGATGCCCACCCATGAAAAAAGCTGAACTTGTAAAGATGCTCTGAAGAACCCCTAAGCAAGAAGCACCATGTGATATGGTCAGATTACAACTGAGAAGAAGCAGTCTTTCTGTTGCTCAGAAATATGCTTGCAGTATATCAACACATCCACCCTCAAGGTGGAAGGAACAGGGTGTCTTTGAAGGAGGAACTAACAACCCGGAGGGGAGGAAGACATCTGCACCAGAAAAAAATGAAAAGCAGGCTCCAATGATCCAAACCAGGGGAAGAAGCCAGGGGAAACGGAGCAGCAGAAAAGAGGGGCCTGGGCATTCCTGAAAAGGGTGGTAGCAGGGGCAGCACCTTATTGCACTGGGATGCAGAGTGATTTTATTTTACTAGATGTGAATATGAGTCCAGGGCACTTGGAAAGGTAAAAAGAACCCAAAATGAGCCAGCAGAGATGGGCAGAATGCCAACAGAGGGTGGGGGTTGGAGGTGGGGGGCAGTTGGTTGGATGCTGCAAGAAGACATCCAGGTCCGAGGTGCGGATTTGGTCTACTCACAAGGTTCTGAGCAGCAGCGCTTGTGCACAAGACAGAGTTTGCTGTTCGCTAGTCAAGAGCATCTGCTGTTTTGCGTGTGTGTGTCCGCTTGGCTGCGAAGGCTGAACCTTGTGGAGGAGGGGGAGGGGCTCCTAGAGCACTGTCATCAACTTTTATGCCTCCATGTTGATAGCACAGAATAATCGCATTCAAAAAAGCAAGAAGAAAGAAAAGGTGATGCTCCAAGTAGACTTATATTTGCAAATTGTTTGCTGCATATTTGTTGCAATGGAATAAAATTATAGAGAGGCAAATGTCTAGTAATTGGAGACTTTGAGTACGTTCATTCTACAAAGTCAAGAAATATCAACCAGTGAGCAAATGATAATCTCTTGTGACCCACCAGTCAGAGAACCACCCCTGGGAGAAATAAAAGGTGGGGACTGTAGAAATGAGGTACGTTCTAACACAAGTGTCTTTACATGGAAAATTTATTTCAGAGCGATAGTGTGTTTCTCACAAACATAATGGACTATAACGATTTTTTTATTTCACGTAATTAATTGACTATTTCCTGATAAGATATATTTATCCCCTTGGAAGTAAATCATTAATTTTTAATTATTTCAAATGTGGAAGCACTCGCAGCCTGTACTCAGGGATTCAGGAACTCTGTGGTTAAAAACAGTTCTCTCTTAGTGAGTGATAGAGATTCGATGAACACGAGCAATTACCAAAGAAGCCCAGCACCACCCGAAGCAGAGCTGATGGGGAGGTGACAAATACAAGAAAACACCACATTTTTCCTCTCTGTTAAACTAGTGTAAAAATTAATTCAGGGCAGTCACTTAAGTTTCACTTTTGTTTGTGTTTTGAAAATTCTTTTTTGTAATGGCTGCCCTATATGTCCCGGAGGACCTCTAGCCAGACTGTTGGTTACAGGCAAGGACGGCAAGCCTCCATCTCCTGCATTTGGGGCATGCTATCAGGAGAGGCCAGTCCCTGAAGAGGGGCATCAGGCTTGATAAGGTGGAGGAGGGCTGTCAACAAAGTGAGGTGACACAGTGGGTGCCACAAGGGGCTCCAACAAAGGACTGGGGTGAGGATAGTGCAGGACTGAGTCATTCTGTTGTGCAGAGGGTCATTATGAGTCAAAACGGACTCAAAGTACCAAACAGCAACAACTGCACACTGGTCAATTATGCTGGGTGCTTTGGAATTTTGGGAACCTTCTGCCGTAGGATCTTCTTCCAAAGGTAAATTCAGGCAGAACATTGTTGTTTGTAAGCTACTGTTGAGTGGGCATCCAACGCACACTAACCTAACTCTTACGGAGTAGACCTGCCCCGGGTGGGGGTAGGGGCGGGGGTTCTCGACTCCAGTCTTGATGGATGCAGCTCTGGGACCTTTCTTCCAGTGAGCTGCCAGGTGGGTTCAGACCACGATCATTAGGTTAGTAGGTGAGGGCCGTATGTCTATGCCATCCAGGCTTCTTCAGACAGAACGTGGACACCTGCAACTCAGATCCCATGTGTCCTGTTCTCTAAATTGTTTGTAGTTTTTGGTTGTTGTACTGAGACTAGGTATATAACAAGAAAGCAGGTAAGAAGAAGATAATACCCTTAAATGTCTGTGGTTGATTTTGAGCAATATCAGTATAATATTGTTAAATTCTCCAATAACACTTGCAATTTGTAAAATGATACCTAATGATAATTTCAAGAAATCATATTAAAGAGAAATATGGAGCAGGAATAGAAATATAGCCGAAGATCTTTGCCGGCCCCATGAATTAAGCATTAAGCTGTGCCATGAAGGAAACTTACTTGGTATTGCTCTTCTGCTCATGTTATTTGTAACTCCCTCCACATGATGGGGTGGGTCCAGGCAAATCGGTTGTGTGCAACTCTTATAGAAGGGATTGGTCAATTTTGTTATTCCACAGGGTATAAGGTGAGCCATTGCAGAAGCAAGAACAGAGAATCCCATGACCAGCAAGAAAGAAGGACCAGGAATAAAGCATGCCCCAGGATGAAGACCCTAAGGTAGACCAGGTAGGCAGCACTGACTATGAGGCAGAGAGGTGAACCTGGAATGAGTGCAGCAGAAACCTTTCAGCAGGGGCCTGCCTTGCAGAGTGCCTTTTGTGTATCTATCCATGCTAAAGGATCCTGGGGATGTTTGATTGAGTAAGGCAGGGGGCAAAGGCTCTATGCGACTAAGAGGAACAACTTGAGAGAAAGACCCTAAGAGACCCTATAATTGTGTGTATCTGTGCATTCGGTATGGACATTGCAATGGCTTATGGACCCCAAGAGAGAAGTAGAGTGCTGTGGGAGCAGTGACTGGTGTCACAATAAGGTAAAGAAAGTTGGAATTTGGAGGCAGGTCTGACCTCTGCCTCAAAGGACTCATCCTGAGCAGATATAGAGTTGGACTCTCCTTATCCCTTCCATAGCTGGATGTCAGAAGTGACTTCCACTCCGGTTCTTCAGGTGGGTAAGTGAAAAGTTTGAACTGAGTAATTCCATGGAAGAAAAAGAAAGAAGTAATGTGCGCTCTGTAAAGATTTACAGCCCCTGAAACCCTATAGAGCAGTTTTACTTTATGTTATAGCTTGGCAATATGAAGGAATTTATTAGGCAGTAGTAGGTTAATAAAGGATAAATATAGAATTTGTGGGTTTTATTAATATTTATTCATTAATGAAGATCTGATGAAATAGTTTCTGTATTTATTTGTCCAGTTAATTGAACAGGTTGGGCAAGACACAAAGAAACAGAATTGTGTGATATTTCATGAGTTTGTTATTAATTACTTCATCTGCAGTACTTTCCAGAAAGAAAAAGATTTAGAATACTATATGCCTCTGTATAACATTGAAAGAGTATATGTTATGTAGATTTTCTTGTATATAATACTTTCCTTGATAGGCCAAACAGAAAATAGAGAATCAGGTTAACTTTCAGCTCTCCATAATTCTAAGTATATCATGGAATAATTTGTGGTTAATCCAAAAGAGGCAAAAAGTACACAGAAGGAGCACTTACGAATTTCTAGCTATTGAGAGAGCAAGTTGAGAGCCTTGCTTTATGATCAGGCATATTCTTGCTTGCTCAAATAGGGCTTGCAAGAATCGGCAGCCAGATTTGTGGCAGAAAGACCCTTGGGCTTTAAATTGTAACATGCTAGCAAATTATAAACATTATTTTTTCTTTGGGCTTGGAGATTATAGATATACATATAGATATATATAGAGAGGATAGACGAGGCAGATTAAATTAATGTTCTTTATACATACATATATGATAGATTAGCTGCTCTGAAAGCTGGGTAATGTCCCCTAGGAAAAAGAGTTCGATGTCAAAGAAACGTCCATCTCATTCATTGTTCTTTCCCTTATTATTCAGCAAAGATTTTTCCATCACGACTGCTCAGAGAGTGAAAACTCTGGCCGGGTTAAAGGAATGTCAATTGGCAAAGCCACGGATTTATTAGACAAACCTCTTTCTGAAATCTCAAACAACCTGAATGAATCCCAACATTGAATCTGCCAGTCTGTTGTCTCTGGTTTCCCTGGTACTTTACTTAGAAGCTTTCCCTCAACGTTGGTGCTGCTGCCAAAGATCTATTTTCTCAGACTTTGTCTTAAGTGCAAGTTCTCCAAGAAAGTTTTGAAATTTCAATGGAAAAATATAGAAGTTCAGACTACGTGGAGCATGATTTTGTTCTACAGTGAAACATTTACTGTGTAAAGTAACGCACTTATCTAGACTTAGGCTTTTTACTTCTGTAGCACCCTCATTTGATTTATGCTCATCTTTGTCCATGATGACAATAGAATCAGAAAGTTATAGAGTAACATTAAGTATTTGCTTTACTATTACTCCACCTACTGGAATTGCCCTTCACTGACCACAATTTCTTAGCCCTAGCACTGGATGAAAAATGAGAAGAGAAAGCATAGTGGAATTATACCTGTGTACTGACAAAATAATTTACTTGATGGTTCATTTAATAAGATGAGTAATTTCGAATTAGATGAGTAATTTTATTAGAGCATACATTGATACTGTTCAGTAGCAGGACACATTGATCTACTCGTTAGCATTGCATATTCTCAGCATCTGAGCCCTAACCATAGCATATAAATCCACAGGCAATTTGATACAAAAATACTGTCCTCTCCATTAACACAATATGTATCATTTGCTTATCAAGCAGGCATGCATCTATTGTTCTCATAAAAATATAATAAACATAAAATATATGCTCTCTGATGTTTCAGTAATGTATTCATGAAAAATAATTCTGGAGGAATATTGGAATAGCTTGTCAGGCATAATTCTATACATCATGGAATTTAAACAAATAAAATAAATAGAATACTAGTACATTAATTAAAATATGCATATTAATTTAATACAATTTAGGTCAGAAATAAACATATTTATTCTTAGAAACATTTTGACCAAATTGCAAATACTATAGTATTTGAAGAATGCAATATAATTTTCATTTCACTTAATTAGAATTTAGTTAAAATGCATGAGAACTACATAGATCTCTGTATGGGCAATCTAATCAGATAATTTGCCTATAGTCATGTTCATTTATAAATTTTATCTTTTAATATCAAAGCAGTGTGAAATATTCTGAAGATTATCAGTAGTTAGATTTGCTATGGCTTTTACATAATATTGTGAAACAAATTTATGTTAGTTAAATTTATTTTTAAGTGAATTCAAAAGTGACATATTCATAATGTGGAAAACAAGTGATTGAGATTAATGCTGGCTTGTGTATTAGTGTGTGTTTATGTATGTGTACACATGCGTACAGTTGCTGAAAATTCTCACATTCTCATGATCTGTTCTTCAATGTCCACAAATGAGTAAAAGAAACTGGACAGACAATTTTATAACAACATCCAATTGATTTTTATAACAACACCCTTGGCATATTTTACTGACAGATGATAAAATATAAAATCAGATAATAAACAGAATTAAATACTTCCTTTTTTTTCTTTTCATCTCCTTTTTTAAAATCATTTTATTAGTGGCTCATACAACTCTTATCACAATCCATACATACATCAATTGTGTAAAGCGCATTTGTACATTCATTGCCCTCATCATTCTCAAAACATTTCCTTTAAATAATGATGAAAAATATGTGTATTTCATGTTGTTTTTAAGCTGCCATCAAAGATACATTTGTACATGATTAGCCACAACTGTGATGAAGATTTAGTAAAAATCAGTGTTGGAAGTGTGTTGTTTGGGGTAAAAAATACTGTTGTCTGATGAAAAAATTCCTGGAGTTCTTTTCCTTTAAACAAAATAAAATCATGTACTAGGTGCGAGTTTTGGGATAAAAAATACTCTTGCCTGAAGAAAAAAATAATGGAGTTCTTTTCCTCTGAACAAAATAAAATCACGTGCTAGATGCGAGTGAATTAACACAGCTGGCTGCTAGCATCGTGATGAAGGGTGCTCTAGTTCGGATAAAATAAGAACTGGTCTGAATCTTGGCCCACAATGTGAACTGAAATGACCCTGACACAAGTTTGTGAACTCCTTTAACTCAATTTTCTCATTTCACATGCTCTGTTTTCAGCACGAAGATTGGGGGGTTAAACCAAAAATCAAATGAAGCCTATAATAGAAATTGATTGATGTTTATTAAATATACAATTTGTAAATCAGCATCCTATTTCAACTAGAGTGTCAAAACTTTCTTAAGAACATCCAAAATTCTTATCCCAAATCTTATTGACATTGCAATGGAAAAAAGCTTGAGAAGAGAACTGATAAGCAAATTTGTGCTTCAGGAAGTTTTATCAGAGCACATTGTCTTAAAGAACAATGAAAATAATTATGATTTTATGATAAATATAGCTCCCAGTTTGATGTATGGAGTCTTTGTCCTCAAAACTGACTGAATTCTTATAGTACAATTCCCAGAACAACATGGTCTTATTAATAGATCTAGAATATTGTTTGACTCAATATTTGACTTTTAGGAACCTATCTTTTCAAGGTTCCAAAGGATAGCTAAGGTTAATGTGCTATATTGGTTATTCAACTTCAGAGAAAAGTAGAAATCTGGATTCCAGGAAATTAAAATCTTTTTATCGTTGGATATCAAATTAATTTATAATGATAAATTGGGAGTTCTTAAGCAGGCATAATAATAAAGAGATTAAACTCTAACAACCAGATTTTAAACACTAAAGTTGCATAAAAATAGGTTTATATCCTTTAAGTTAATTCATTTCATAATCTTTGGGCTTATTTATATATAAATAAAATATACTTTCAAAATATAGTAGAAAAGAAGAAGAAGAATGTTTAATGTTTTGTAAGATTTTTGAAGTTGTTTTTGCTTTTAGGTGCCATGAAGGAGGCTCTGCTGGTGTGACCTTGTGCCCGGCAGAGGGAAGCGTGATTGTGAAGATGGTGAGGAGCCAGGAAGTGGTTCCTGCTGTTGTGCCTGTGTCAATCAAGCTCCTCAATGGTCTTCCTGTTTTCCATTGACTTTCTACTTGACCAAGCAAGCTGTCCTTCTCCAGGGACTTGTCCCCTGATGACCTGTTCAAAGAACATAAGATACAATCTCACCATACTTCTGTCCAAGGAGCATTCTGGCTATATTTCATTTCTGTTATTCCAGCAGTTCGTGGGTCTTTCGACATTCTTCACTTCACCCTAATTCAATCACATCTTTTCTTACGTGGTCTTCCTTACTTGTCACCCAAATACATATGAGGCGCTAAAAAATACCGTGCTTGGGTCAGATGCACTTTAGTATTCAAAGTGCCATCCGTGCCCTTCAACACTTTCAAGAGTTCCTATGCAGCAGATTTGCCTAAATTAGATTTTGAAGACATGTATTAAAAGTTTTATCCATGCCAATAAACATTTTTCCATTTATATTTTGAGCTTCCGTGATCATTATAGCACTGGCCAGTGTGTAATTTTCTGAACAAATGGAAGAAATCCATAGATGCCTATTCTGTATTAGAGGCTAAGCTATAAGTGAGTTGGAATTTGACTTGACTGGAACAGGTTTTGATTCTTCAAGTTACAAATATTAATGTCAAGGAATGTCTTCAAGGATGTACGCTGTTGTCAGAAATAGAATTATTAATAGTACAACAAATGCAGGTATGCACCACTGTACTGACTGTGTGAAAAAGGAAGCTATGTTATTTGAATGCTGTGTGCACAATATAATAAAATCCTATGAGAGCCTGATTTTGGACTTATGACCACAGCTGCTGCAGGAACTGTTGGTAGGGTTCAGAGAAATGTCTGGTGACAACCACAGCAGCTGAGAGGGGACAGCAGTAGCATAAAAAAAGAAGCAAGTGAGGTGCAAGTGCCATGCCCAGGCCTGCCCACTATTCTGCCTGCCTGAGAGGGAAAGGCAACCTGATCTCCAGAGGTCCTACTGCCACCCATCTGCCAGTGCGACCCAGCTTGGGCGCTCATCCCCAGAGCCCCGTCTTCTGCCTCACTGCTCGCATCCCACCCAGCATGCAGTGACGTGAGAATCTGAGTACAGATCGTTACAATCATTAGGGGAGAAATAATAAAAGGGGACAAATAATAAAACAAACAAATGCAAAAGCTTTGTGAAACTACGGGCATACATATGCAGTCAGACTATCTAAACAGACCTTAAGTGACACAGATCTATATAAGATTTTCGGAGAAACCATCTGGAAAAATCATAACGTATCAAATATGCTTACAAACTCTCTACAACACAGATTAAACTCAAGATTTTCCCATATGCATCTCATTTCTCTTAAGTTTGTGCTCAATGTTAAGCCAAAGGCACTCATAATAGTTCACTGTTCTTCCACCTCCACCTCTCCTCTTTCTATTTGGGACGGGACATGATATCCTAGAAGAGTTGTTGTCAAAATCGTAGAGTCCTCTGAAGGTTAACGGAAAAGAGGCTTTTGAGAGACAGTGACTCACAAGACAAGGCTGAGGTTGTTGGGTGGCATGTGTTGGTTCAAATGCATAGTAACCATGTATACAACAGATGGCAGCATTGCTCAGACCTGTACCATCTGCAAATCATTGCCGTCTTGAAGTCCATTGTTGAAGTCCATGTGTCAATCAATCTGTCTCAAACAGGGTCTTTCTATTTTTCACTTTACCAAACAGAATTGCTCGTGATACCATGTGAGAAATCTATGAGATAGAGTCTTGTCATTTGTCTTAGGCTAGGTTCTCTATGGAAGGAAAGCTAATGAAGCTTACCTTATGTATGTGTTTGTGTCTGTGTGGATATACTCACAGCCATTGAGTAGATTCTGACTCATAACACCCCTACAGGATGGAGTAGAAACGTCCCTGTGAAGTTCCAAGATTGTAACTTTTTATGGGATTAGAAAGCCTCATCTTTCTCCCGCAGAGTGACTGGTATTTTCAAGCTCTGGACTTTACAGTGAGCAGATCAATGCATAATCCTTCAGGGTGTGTGTGTGTGTGTGTGTGTGTGTGTGTGTGTACAAGGGAGTACCCCCCACCAAAAAAGGAATATTTTTCAAAGCTATGTATTTAATTTCTTCTACAAAGTAATTCTATCACCTTCAAAATACTCTCTCTTACACTTAATACACTTGTTAAGTTTGCTATTCCATTCTTGGAAACATTTTTTAGACTTACCTGTTTGTTTGGTTGATTGCACCTCCCTTGTTTTTTTCTTCACCTCTTCTACATCATCAAATCACTGTTCTTTCATGTTCTCCCTCATCCATGGAAACAAAAATAAATTGCACTGAGCAAAGTCAGGAGAGTAAGGTGCATGGGACAAAAGAGCCATGCCGCTTTTTGCCAAAAACTGGCACACTGAGATGGCAGCATGAGAAGGTGCATTGTCGTTGTGGCAAAACCAGTCCTTCATCTGCTACAAAGTAAAGTCAGAAGTTTGAAAATACCAGTCACTCTGTGGGAGAAAGTTGAGGCTTTCTAATCCCATAAAAAGTTACAATCTTGGAAATGATTAAAATATATTTAATATATTTAATTTTGTTATTGTACAAATTCATGTAGGGATTATAATTAAGTAATGACCTGAAACTCAGGAGAAAGTTTTAACCATAATGCTGATTGCTAATGGTTAAAATTGATTTACTTGTCATTGAATGAGGAAATTAATACTTTGACGTTAACAATTAAATTTAATAGGTAAATAGAATGCTTTAAAAGACTAACTTTTGTTTTACTGCATATTCTAATAAGGCTTATATGTGCATTTTATTTTTAATTTATTTCATTCATTTTTGGTTGGTTTTCTAAATTACTTATTTCACATTGCCTTTTAATGCAGGCTAAAAATTAACTCAAATCTGGCACTGAACTTTTCATGCATTTGCTTAATAAGTATTCACTAAAACTTTTCATTTTCCAAATATGCTCAAGTGTTTAATGTATAATAAAAATAAAATCAAGAAATCTTAATATCATTAACATTTTTAAAATTTAATTTTTATATAATATGCAGTAAATAAATGTTTGGGGGTTTTATGTATTTCAGAGGTTGATACATGATCTAGCATAAGCTCATTCAGAGAAGAGGACCAGGGTCAGGGGTTCAGTTACAAAGTTAAGTAATACGACCGAAGCCATTACCTCTTATAAAGTAGAAGCAAGCTCCTAAGAAAACAGACACTTGTATATATAAATGTGTGTGTGTGTGTGTGTGTGTGTGTATTTGGAGAACATAACAGACAGACAACAGAATGCACAAAAGCACTCAAGAGCAATTCTGTCTAGTATGCTCAATAATAGCAAGACCTGAACTGAATGAGGGTAAAAGTACTAGGGAATGAAGTTAAAAAAAAAGATGAATAAAAAGGGAAATAGATCATGTAGGGCACTCTACGACATCATGAGAACTTTGGCTTTTACTATAAGATGGGAAGCCCTTGGAGGGTTTTCTGCAGAGAAACAACATGGTCTGGCCTCTTTTAAAAGACATCCTCCGAAGTAGAGAAAGACTAAAGAAGAGACACACATGTGGCTATTGTAGTGATTTAAAGAAATTAGAGAAATGGTGTGGATTAGGGTGTTTCTGGTCTAAGCATTGTCCAATGGTTAGTTTCTGAGCATATATAGAGTCAAGAAGATTTTCTGGCAGACTGGCTGTGGGTATGACAGCAAAATTTTAGCTTTATCACTTAGAAAGATGTAGTCGTCGTGTATTTGAAGGAAGAAAGCTGAGGAGAAACAAGTAGGAGCGTGAGATGAATCTGAGACTTCTTTTTTTTTTTTATAATCAATTTATTGGGGCTCATACAATTCGTCACAATACATAGATCAATTGTGTAAAGCACATCTATACATTTGTTGCCCTCATCATTACCAAAATTTTCTTGCCTCTTGGGTTCCCGGAATCCGCTCATTTTCCTTTTTTTTTTAATTTTCCCCCCTCCCCTTCCCTTTCCCCCATGCACCCTTAATAATTTAAAAATTATTATTGTATCTTATATTACACTGTCCGGCGCCTCCCTTCACCCACCCCACTGCTGCCCGTCCCCCAGAGAGGAGGCCATATGTGGTTCCCTGTGATCCATTCCCCCTTACTACCTCCCCTTTCCCTCCTGATATTGCCCCCTTCACCCCCGGTCCTGAGAGGTTCTTCCGTCCTACATTCCCTGCGCTTCCAATTCCCCTCTGTACCGCTGTGCATCATCTGGTCTAACCAGGTCTGCAAGGCGAAACTGGGGTCCTGGTAGTTGGGGGGAGGAAGCGTTTAAGAACTAGAGGAAGATTGTGAGCTTCATTGTTGCTATACTGTACCCTAAGTGACTCATCTCCCCACTACCCCTCTGCAAGGTATGTCCAGTTGTCTGGAGATGGACATTGGGTCTCCATCGCGCACGAGACTTCTTAAGTGAAAGTTTAAATAGACAATTGAAATCATTGACGTGGGTTCTGGGAAAGAGATCTGAACTAGAGATACAAATTTTGGAGTTGTCTGCATGAAGTTGGGTCTTCAAGCAATGGCATCCCTCAGAAAGTCAAAGAAGAAAAGAGGAGCAATGGGTCCCTAAGAGCCTCAGGATATACATATATTGGTGAAATGAAGAAGGAGAAACAAATTGAACTGGGAAAACATGGCCAATGAGACAGAAGGAAACTGAAACAATTACCGAAAAGCTTAGTCAAGAGTCTGCTCATGAAGACCACGTGAGATGAAAATGAGAATTCACCATTTTGGTAGCTAAATTTGAAAGGGACCTTCATGATACAATAGTTCAATGCTGGCTACTAACCCAAACGCTAGCACTTTGCTAGCACCAACAAGTATGCGGAAGAAAAGAACTTGTAGATATCTTCCAATAAGACTACAATTTAGGAAACCATATGGGGTAGTGTTACTCTGTCATATGAATTTGTGCCAGCTCAACAGCACATAACAAAAAGAGGTTGGCTTTAATAATGTATACCTTGAGTGCAACAGAGAACTAAGTATTGAAAGGTTTTGCTGTGAAAGCAGAGAAGGGAAATAAAATATCCTCTGAAGGAAATATGGAGGCAAGAAGTTTGCATTTTGTTTTTACATTTTTAAAGATAGAAGAAATTAAGACTATTGGTATGAAATGGGGAAATCATTCAGGTTATATTAATGAGTACTGTTGTCATAGCCCTAGTAGTTCAGTACTGGTAGCACAGTGGGTTAAGCATTGACATGCTAACTGAAAGATCAGTGGTTCAAATCCACCAAGTGACCAGCTGCTCAGCTTGAAAAGAAAGATGATGTGGTCTGTTTCACTAAGAATCATAGCCTCGGAAACCCTAAGGAATAATTCTACTCTGTCTTGTATGGTTGCTATGAATTGGCCTTGACTTGGCGCCAAGGAGCTTTGGGTCTGGGTAGCAAAATGAGTGGAAAGTAACTAAAGTCATATTCTTTTGCTGAGTATGATGAGTGATGAGAAGAGTAGAAAGTTAAAAGTAATTAATTTTCCACTTGCATTACCAATTCACCTATGGATAATATAACATTATTATTCTTTAAATAATATTGGTGGTTAAATGCAACAATGCAAAGATGTGTAAGCTGGAATATATAAATTCTTATTACAACACACTCCAATTCCATGTCCCAGAGGTAGCAACTATAAATAGTTTTGTGTCTATCCCTTTAGACATTTTCTATGAATATATAAACAGACAGTTTTTTAAACCAATATCGCTTCACACTATTCATATGGCCCTCATACTTATTTTTCCACTCAATATATCACAAGCATACTTCCATGCTTGTACTTAGAGTTCTATCTCATTCTACACCTACATAATGTTCTATTGTATTGCTGAGCCATAAATTATTTAAATAATCACTTTTTGATTTAGATTGCTTCCAGTTTGGGTGATTGTGGATAATGCAAAAGTGAATATCTTATGCAGAGATCATTATTAGTCCTTGTATGAGTTCTCAAAAGAAGATTACTAGAAGAGGGATTGCTTTTGTGGCTGTGGGCACATTTTCATAGTTTCTACAAAACGAATAGCCGAAGAAACAAAGCAAAGCTATTACTCTTCCACATCCTCATCAGTTCTAGAGATGAAGATGGTAACTCATTGAAATATATATTTATTAACTAGATACTATTGAGATAAAGGCAGTTATAATAGTTGAATCTTTTCATTTCAAAAATTTCCATAAAACTGTAGTTCTCATCTTCTATCCTCCCCTTTTCTTCCCAATATGTTATGCTTAAGAAGTCTTTCTTGTGGCAAATGTGATTTGCTATGCCATCAATCCTGACTCATGGGGAGACCCCGGGGTCTGCAGAGCAGAACTGCTCCCTGGGGTTTTTCAGGCTGTGATGTCTTACAAGCAAATGGCCAGGCTCAACTTCTGATGGGCCCAGGCACAATCAAATTGTAACAACCAATCTTGCAGTTAATAATCAAGTTTTCACCATTGGCATTACCAGAGTGTCCAAGAATTTTTTCTAGCTTTTATTAAACCACAATTTTAGAAAATTATCATTTTATTGTCTTCTCTCTACTAGTATATAGCCACATGAGAGGAAAGATTTGTGTCTATTTGATTCAATTTGTATCCTGAGTGTCTCTCAAGAGGATGACACTTTATATAGGAACTCAAGATACTAAATAAATCTCAAATGGGTTAGTTTGGAAAATATATTCATTTATGATGATGCATTTTTGCTACAAATATAAATATCAATAGGAATATTTTATTTTGTGTTTTCTGACAAGCAATGTAATATGAATCATGCTGTATCTTTTCTTTTGTAAATTAATTTTGATCTACTATTTTATAATTTTGAGACTTAATCAAGTTAGTTAGTACTGAATCCATAGTTGTTCAGTGGGTTACTCATTGGGTGTTAACTATAAGTTTGGCAATTCAGAACCACCAGTTGCATTACAAGAGAAAAGCTAGGCTTTCTACTCCCTTAAAGATTTACAGTCCTGGAAACCTACAGGGACAATTCTCCTCTGTCTTATAGGGTTGCTACAAGTGGAAATGAGCTCAATGGCAATGAGTTTGTTTGCTTGTTTAGTTTCTTTTCTGATAAGTCATGGTAATACTTTAGACCTTGTTATTTTATATAAATGACTGTTATGAGTGTTATAAGAAGGAACCAAGGTTACACCTGGCCAAAGTCATTGTCATTGTGTCGATGCTGACTCATGGCAACCGGATGGGCTGACCAACTGTTCTTTGGGAGAGAGATGGAGTAGATCACTTCTGTAAATATTTACAGCCCTGAAAATTCTATGGAGGCATGTCTATATCTAAATTAATTCAGTCAAATTGACTGTATTTAATGCGAATATTTATGGGCTTCTAATTTATTTCTTAAGAGAAAGATGAAGCTTTCTACTCCTATAAAGAGTTACAATCTCAGAAACCTATAGGGTCAGTTCTACCCTGCTGTCAAATGGTGCAATCATGAGTCAGTATCTACTTTTTGGCAGTGAGTTTGTGTCTGGGTGTTTTATTTCTAGTAGTCTATTTGTATATTATTTTATTAATACCAATAGCTTTGAAAACTGTATTCATTGGTAAACTAGAGAAACAAATTTATAGACACTCATGTGAGTATAAGAAAGAGTTTTATAGATAAGAGCAAGGAATATTGAGAACCCACACCATTCTAGTCCAGATCAAGTCTATAAGTCAGATATTAGCCCATATGTCCAATACCATTCTGTAAATCCCTCTTCAGACTCACACATGTGATGATGCCAAATGCAAGAAGATCACAGGCCAGTGGGTTGGAAGTCTTATGGATCCAGTGACAGTGGAAGCATCTCAGCGCTGGCACGGGTCTCCACCTGGCTGGTCCAGCTCCAGGGCTCCAGCTCCATCAGTATAGCTCCATGTGGCTGTCACCAGGAGTGTCTCACAGGGCAAAGAGTGTGTGCCACTTCCAGAGAGGAAGACAGGAGTTCCTAGAATAATCAGCCAAAGGCCATGCACACAGAGAGGCCTCATTAGCTATGGCCTGATTGACAGGCTAGACTCTATCCCTTCTCAAGTTGACAGATTATGTAACTGCTATATCTAGCCATTTTTTACTAAATATTTTGCTTTATATAGATCTTGTGTAAATTTTCTGAAATTTAAAGTTGGGTATGTGTGATGGTTAGGGATTATGCCAATTACTCCCTGGTAATGTAGAGGTGGAGCTCAACCTCCTCAGTATCATAAGCCTTTTGCTTTAAGAGCGAGACCAAGCAGAATCTAATCTATTTCTAATCCTCTTTGGCCATTTGTCATCTGCTGGAGCTGGAGCTTGTGTCTGGTTCTCTTATCTCTTGTTGCATCACCTGCTGATTCCATGAGCCATCAATGGACTACCAACAGTGGATTCATTTGGCAGAATTCGGACCTCTGCATATAATTGCCTGTGCCCCCATTTTTTTGCTTCCCCATCCTGCTTACTGCATCATCAGCTTCCATGGATCAGGAGAGGCCTGACTTGAACAAGATTGGAATTACCTATTTTTACAATTGTGCAAATAATTTTTTGACATGAATTCCTTTCTATAAACAATGCATACAAGCATTACTGGCTTTGTTTCTGTAGAAAATCCAGCCTAATGCAGGATGTATGTGTGTTAGTCTGGGTACTTTAAAGAAACAAATTCACAGAAACTCATGAATAAGAAAGAGTTTTATATAAAGGTTAAGTGCACATCAAGAAAACATCCTAACTCAGTGCTGCCCAAGCCCACAAGTCCAACATTAACCCATTAACCCATATGTCCAACAACAATCCATAAAGTCCTCCTCCATCTCACAAAACACACACTATGATGCTGACTGCAGGAGGAAAGCCGAGTCAGTGAATGTGTAAACATCTCATCGCTGGCAGGGGACTCTACATGGCTGCTCCAGCACTCATGGGGGTAGGGCCATGTAGTTTCTTCTAAGGGATATCTTGCAGGAAGTGAGCCTTGCCAGCTGAAGCAGGGAACTGGCTAAGGCAGCTGCACCTTGGTCTGACCATCACAAAGCAAACCTGAGAACTCAAAAGGCGAAGCTCACCGAGCCATTTATCCCTACGCCCTTCAATTAACCCCACATGTGTTTATTGGCCAGGTTGGCACAATAAACTGCTACCTCAGTATGTCGAAGCAATAAATGGTGAGACTTTTTCTCTCAAAATTTGGACTTTTTATGAGGAGGATCAGTTTCTGGGAAAGGACATCATGCCTGATAAAATGGTGGGTCAGTGGAAAAGTAGAAGATCCTCAGTGAGATAGATTGGGTCATAGTGGATACAATGTGGGCTCAAATATAACAATAATTTTGTGGAAGGCACAGCTCTGAACAGTGTTTTGTTCTATTGTACATAGGGTCACTATACTCTAGGACACCTAGCAACAAAATGTATTTATATACATTTTATATATATTTTGGTGCTGATACAAATGGTGTTATCCAAATTCCAGTTGCTCATTATTAGCACATAGGTCAGTAATTTGTTTTTTATATATTAACTTTGTTTCCTAAACCTTGTAATTATGTTATAAATGATTATTAATTTCAGGAAGTTTTTTTTGCTATCTCTTTTCCAGATTTGTAATAAGTTTTACTTTATTCTAATATCCATTTCAACTCATTAGTACTTTTAAATATGCTATCTAAATTCTCACATATGTACTTTTAAACAGTATTTTTTATTATTATCGAATTATCAATTATTCTGCAGGTAGATAATGGACCTATTTGATAATAATTCTTTGCAATTTGTTGAGACTTGCTTTTTGTTAGCCAATTTTTATTGCGTATTATTTATTTTTAAAGGAATAAATGTAATGTCTCTAAAGTAAGTTTACATTAATATGGTAACACTATTACTTAACATGCATTTCTGCTGAATTGTTTATTATTATGTCCACAATTTAAAATTAATATTATTCCTATAATCTAAATATGTCAGTGTCATTATTTCTATTTTATGCTGTAAGTTATTTTATTTATCCAGATATTACTAACAATATGTTTTATGAGCATTATTACTTCTATCCCATGCCATCATTATCATTCACTTTGATTCTTAATGAATTGCAACTCTTACTATGTATCAGCAGTAGTAATGATATTTTATGATAATAGACACAGGCACCTGCTAATCAGAATGACTGCCATCTAAGTGCTAGAACAGATTTGTAGAAGCTTCTTGTTATGTAATCCATTATTCCAATCAGAGAAAGATCTTTAGGATATGAGAAAAAATAGGGTGGAAAAAGCACTTGTAATCTAAAATATTGCATCATGAAATGCCATGGGATTTCTTTGGAATTTTTTCAATATTTTAATAACTATTTGTATGAAAACTAGCTGAATAAGAGGACTGGGTTCAGGAGGAGTAAACATTTTGACAATGGCATATAAAAATTTCATTGCCTATTCAGTTTTAAATTGTTGTTTAGCACAATATAAAATCCTGGGTTGAATGTTTCAAGAAGCTGATGAAGCATTAGAAGCATTCACTCATCTGTTTCAGGAAATTTGGGAGACAACTACTGGGACAACGAACTGGAAAAATCTGTATTTGTACCCATTCCAAAGAAAGGTAACCCTGCAGAATGTCCAAATTATATGATGATATCATTGTAACACATACATGTAAGTTTTGATGAAGTCCATCCAACAAAGGTTGCAGCAGTAAATTAACAGGGAGCTGCCACAGGTTCAGGTCAAATTCAGAAGAGGACATGAAACCAAGAATATCATGGCTGATGTCAGATGAATCTTGACAAAGCAGAGAATACCAAAAAGATGGTTACTTGTGTTTCATTGACTGTGCAGATCCCTTTTAAAAGTATGCATATCTGAAAGAGGAATAGGAGTTTCAGACAACCTAATTGTGTTCATGTGGAACCTGTACATGGATCAAGAGTCAATTGTGTGACCAGAACAAGGGCAAATTCCATGGTTTAAGATCAGGAAAGGTGTGCTTTGGAAGAAGTATCACCAGGGTGCTCCTTAGAGTCAAGGAGGGGGAGACTTTGGGCATGTTGTCAGGAGAGACCAGTCCCTGGAGAAGGACATCATGTTTGGTAAAGTGAAAGGGAAATGACAAAAAGAGAGGAAGGCCTTCAACTAGATGGATTGACACAGTGG
Organism: Echinops telfairi; assembly: GCF_000313985.2. Taxonomy (NCBI): domain Eukaryota; kingdom Metazoa; phylum Chordata; class Mammalia; order Afrosoricida; family Tenrecidae; genus Echinops; species Echinops telfairi. Next base: position 9,288,665 of record NW_022103903.1, read on the forward strand.
CTACAACAATGGGCTCAAGCATGGGAACAATGGTGAGGCTAACTCAGGATCAGACAATGTTTCCTTCTGTTGTACACTGGGTCACCTGGCTCCATGACACCTAACAACAAAAACAAAATCTCTTGTTGAAGATGAAGAAACAAAATATGGCCTTGAGTATATTCCACCCAAATTTCAAAAACATCTCAAGAACAAATCTGATACATTGAAAATTAATAACAATGTTTCTTGGGAGAGCATCAAGAACATCATTCCAGAAGATTAAAGTGGATGTCAGAAGAGAGACCCTGAAACTTGCTCTTAATCTTCTAGTAAGTCAAGCAAATGGAGGGAATGAACAGGGTTGAATAGAAAATGTCAAAGGACTGCTCAAGAAGACAAAGTAGAATATTATAATGAAATGAACAAAGAACTAGAGTTTGAAACCAAAAAGGAAGAACACACTAAACATATCTTAAACTGAAGAGTAAGTCAAACCTCAAGTTGCAAGACTGAAAAATCCTATGCATAAAATATTGAATGACACAGGAATCATCAAAAGGATATGGAATTAAGACAGAGTTACTGAACCAAAAAAAAGTAGTGGGCATTCCACCATTACAGGAGGTAGCATATGAGCAAGAACCAGTGGTGCTGAAGGAAGAAGGTCAAGTTGTATTGAAATAATTAGCCAAAAACAAGGCTCCAGGAATTGATGGAATACCAATTGAAATGTTTCAAAAAGCAAGAAACAATGGAAACTCTTACTAGTCTATAGTAGGATATTTGGGTAACTGATGAGAAGAGGTCCATATTTACACCTATTCCAAAGCAAAGTGACCCAACAGAAAGCTCAAATATTATAGAACAATATCATTGGGCTCACATGCAATTAAAGTTTTGCTGAAGATCATCCAACAAGGTTGTAGCAGTATGTTTAAAAGGAGCTGAGATTTGGAGAAGAGGACATGTTACAAGGAACTTCAATGTTAATGTCTTGTGGACCTAGGCTGAAAGCAGAGAATACCTTCAAGATGTTTACTTCTTTGTATTCACTATGCAAAGGCATTAGATTGTGTGTGTCTTAACAAACTATGGTAAGCTTGAGAAGAACGGGAATATAGGAGCACTTCATTGTGTTCATGTGGAACTTGTATAGGGATCAAGCGGCAGTTGTCCTACCAGTACAAGCTTTATTGCAGAGTTTAAAATCAAGAAACGTGTATGCCAGGGTTTATCCTTTCACTAATTCAATCTGCATGCTGAGCAGATAATCAGAGAAGCTAGCATAAATGAAGAAGAATGCAGCATCGGGATTGGAGGAAAGCTTGTTAACAACTTGCCTTATGCAGATGACACAACCTTGCTTGTTGAAAGTGAGGAGGATTGAACACTTACTGATGATGGTAAGGATTGCAGCCTTCAGAATGGATTACAACTCAATGTAAAGAAAACCAAAATTCTCACAATTCAACCAATAACTAACATCATTATAAGTGGAGAAAAGAATGAATATGTCAAGGATTTCATCTTGCTTGTATTCACAATTCATGTTCATGGAAACAGCAGTCAAGAGACTAAAGGATGCATTTCACTGGGTAAATCTGCTGCACAAGCCTCTTTAATGAAGGGAAGAAGAGGGGATAACATACCCAGGGACAAGGGAGCAGCAAGCGATCCAAATTGGTGGGGAGGTGGGTGTGGGAGACCTGGTAGGGCAGGATCAAGGGGAACGTAACAAAGAGGAAGTGCTGAAATCCTGGTGGGG
>NW_022103903.1:9291696-9293605 GCF_000313985.2 Echinops telfairi
AAAAAAAAAAAAAAAAGGCAAAGATGGCATCTGCCACTAGCCTTATCCAAGTCTGACTTCTACTGGCAATGTCTCATCAGACAAGTGCTATTGTTTGTTTAGGCTCTATCATCAAATGCTCAAAGTTACCTCATTCCACCTGCTAGTCTCCTGCACAGTCAAGTTCAAGCTCTTTTGTTTCCCGGGCTGGAGATCCCACTGTAACCACCTCAGTTATGGGCTGGAAAGCCCACTGCAGTCATCTCACACCAATCACTTGATTCTCATAGCTTATGTCATCATCCATCATCTTGGGCCCTCTTTGATGTTACAGTTCTCTCTGACTTCTGTGTCAAGGGGGTTTTCAGTGTAGGGACCCTGGGTCCAAAGGACATGCTCCACTCCTGGATCTTCTTTTTAAAGGTAGTGATATCCAATTCAACTTCTGGGACACTGATTCTTACAAGCCTAGTAAGTTGTAAAAATGAAACAATTCCTTACCTGGACCAGAATTATCTGGTTTTCATACTGACTTCCATCAAGTAAATGCAGACTGAGAGAGATCCCATAGAGCAGGGTAGAACTATCTGTAATTTTCTGAGATTTTAACTGCATATAAGAGTAGAAAGGACCATCTTTCTTTCATGGAGCTGCTGATGGTATTAAACTGCTGACCTTTCAAATCACAACTCTAGTTACCACCGACTCCCTACCTTGTATAGTAATCAACAAATACCTACAAGGTTGTTTGTTTTTGATGGCTACCATGTTGTTCATGCAGAGATGCTTGGCTGCCCCAGTTACATGTGAGCACTTGCTTTGGCACTACAGCTTACCCCCCCAGTGCCAAGGGCAGGTGCGGCCTGTTCAAAGGCTACACATTACAAGGGTTTTACGTAACTCGTTTCCATATTAAATTCTCCACACCCTTTGCAACATTGTAGCATAGCAACTTATCTTGACAGAACTATAAATCTAGAGCCAAAGAAACCATATCTACAGAAAAACTGATTTCCTAGCAATATCATTTTCCCGCATTGGGTCTATACAATAAGTGTCAATTTGATACCCAAAACTAGGATACTTTCACTTTTTCCATTAGAGCTTAGCCAGAAATATTACATACTCTTATTTATCCAACGTAAATGATAAGAGGTTTTTGTTCTGTTTGTTTACAACCTACGTATATGCCAATACCAGCTTAAACAATTAACTATACAAAGTTAAATTTAAAATATTGCTACTTGGCAGCAAATGTACAAATGTGCTTGACACAATGGATGTATGTATGGATTGTGATAAGAGTTGTACGAGCCCCCAATATAATGATTAAGAGACAAACAAACAAAAAACCCCCAAAATAAAAAAAATAAAATGGAATATTGCTACTAGGCTTCCAATTCATACAGGTATGGATTTATTCCAAACAAAACATGTTTAAACGTATCTCTGTGATAGGTGGATGGTTCCAGACAAGTTTTCTCAGTAATGCCCTTGTCTTACAGTGGTTTCAAAACAAAGTTCTCATTAAATCAGTGCCTTCCAAGGGATCCACTGGGCCATTGTAATTGAAGGTAGAGAGGTCAGCTCAGAAGGTTTTGGCAATAGTTTTCTATTCTTCTTTCTTTTCTTTTTTTGTATTCCAAAGGGGCACTCTAGATATTTTTTTTTCTTGAAAGACATACTATGATCATGGAGCTTATTAAGAAGTATTAAGGAAATCGAAAACTGCAGTGGTGAGAAAAAGGCACAGAAAGTTGCACTGAGGAACAGTCCATCGCAACAATTACACACGTCAACCCAGGACAGGAAGTTTTGTACTACGAAAATTTAATTGGGAAACCCTACCCCACCCACCCGACAGCTCCAATCTTATCCCATCAGATTGCTTTTTGGTTTTAAAATTCAAAGAGTGTGATCATGAAGGGCC
>NW_022103903.1:9293732-9304455 GCF_000313985.2 Echinops telfairi
GACAACTGGACATACCTTGCAGAGGGGTAGTGAGGAGGAGATGAGTCACTCAGGGTTCAGTATAGCAATAAAGAAACTCACAACCTTCCTCTAGTTCTTAAACGCTTCCTCCCCCCAACTATCATGATCCCAATTCTACCTTGAAAACTTGGCTAGACCAGAGGATGCACAGCAGTACAGAAAGGAACTGGAAACACAGGGAATCTAGGACAGATGAACCCCTCAGGACCAGTGGTGACAGTGGTGATACTGGGAGGGAAGGGGGAGTACAAAGGGGGAATTGAGCACAAGGATCTACATATAACCTCCTCTCTGGGGACAGGGCAACAGAAGGGTGAGTGAAGGGAGATGCCAGGCAGTGTAAGATAAGATATAATAATAATTTACAAATTATTAAGGGTTCATGAGGGAGGGGAGAGTGGGGAGGGAGGGGTGGGGTAAAGGAAAATGAGGAGTTAATTCCAGGAACCCAAGAGGAAAGCGAATTTTGAGAATGATGAGGGCAACAAATGTATAAGTGTGCTTTACACAGTTGATGTATGTATGGATTGTGATGAATTGTATGAGCCCCAATAAAATGATTTAAAAAAAAGAAAAGAAAAGAAAAAAATTCAAAGAATATTTCAAAGGAATGTGACCTGTGTCTCTCTAGGATATCAAAGCTTCCATTTTGATAGGACAGAGGTTGAAAAGCACAAACGCTTTTGTGGGAACAGACCTGGGAAGAGAGTGTATGTGGGCAAATTTCAACATTCACACGTTCAGGAGTCTGGGAGTCCAAGGCTTCCATGGAGGAAGTCTTCACATTCAAGGGTTGGAGATGTGTCCCACTCACATTCTTTTAAGTAAAATCTATTCCCCTCAATGACCCCCTGCCCCATAATAATGCCAAATTAAAGGTGCTGTTTGCAAACACATGATCACCAAATATGTGCTTGGAGGTCAACTGCTTGAAGGTTATCTACCTGAAGGTTGTCAGCCATCTAAGACAATCAGACCCTATTACCTGCCCCACCCTAAATAGGGCCCATCAGTTCTGATAAGGATCATGGATTGTTCCCCTGAGGGAGAGCTCAGACACCTAAGGTCAACCCAACTGAAGGATGACCAAGGTGAGGCTGCTAACTTGACTTGGACCCCACCCATCTGGTTACCTTTGTGCCTTCTTATCACATGTGTGGCCCTGGTACCTCACCTTCCTGTTGCATGTACACCCCTAGCTCATTACTGTCCTTCTACATGTATGCCTATTGTACAACTCTTGTTATGTATGTGCTTACTGTGGCCTGAGTGCCTGAGATTACATAAACTCTGAGATTACATTATGCTCTCTCTACACTGGGACCTGGCTCTTGAATTGTTAGAGACGTGAGCCCTTGCATGCTTTATATTGTCCCATGTCTCTTTAATTTACCCCTCAATTACACAACTTCCTCTTAGACCCATTCAGTTTGGGGGAGGCTGGTACCCCACACTCTTTGAGTAAGACTTAGATGAAAATATTACCTCCAGATAAGTTTCAACCTAGATGGAGTATATCCAGAAATAAATAGCTTCACAATGTAATAGTTTTGTTTAATAAAGATTGTATGATTTTGCAATAATAATTCTGTAACTTACCTTTTTATGTCATATTTCTTTTTTGATAGCAAATAAGAAAAAGTCAGCATAAAGATTGTTTGATATGTCCCCACCTACTTCCATGCTTCTGCTTTTATAATTTAATGATACAATATTTAGGATTATATTCTTCCTTGTCAGTCAAATTCTTTCTCAATAACCTATGGATCTTTCTATGATTCAACAGTTAATGGGTTAATGCTTTACACAAGAGACCTCTACAATTCTGCTCTAGCATTAGATGGTGTGCATGCTGCTCAGTCAGTGCCTCTGAACGATCATTATGAAATATTTACTACTACTGACACATAGTAGTTGCACTTCATTAAGAAACAAGTAAATGATAATGATGTGGGACAGAATAACAATGCTAGAAAAATTGTTAGTAAACGTCTGTATAAGTAAATTAAAGAATTTATATATGCAACATGAAAAATACCATAATATAGCATGAGAGCATCTCACAAACCACATAAAATACGCAAAGAGAAAGTCAAATCTTACTTTCATTTCTAAGTTTGTATGACTTTGCAATAGTTCAAAGTTGTCTCTTCCTTTATACCGTTTTCACTTAGATACTTTTTAACATTTTTACAAAATTGAATGTAGCAATTTTTTATTGTTTTCCTTGGTGACCTTGCGGTGGGTCAAGAACAAGCCACCATGTTCTGAGGAATGGGATGAGTTGATTTTTTTTTAGTGGGATATGTAGTTTTGTTTGTCTGTGAATGCCCATGTCCTGGACATTAAGACTATTTCTTCAGAGTGGATTTTTTGGATGTCTTTTGGGCGGGGGGATGGGGGTGGGGGTGGGGAGGGCTCAGTTCTTCCAGGTTTATCACCTTTGCAGGATACCACTTTATACCAATGTCTTAGCCTGAAAGTTCCCAGAACATCCAGGACCATATAAAAAGCTGTTTGTATTCTGTGAGCAGCATTACTGGAATTAATTTTATGAAGTAAAAGATACAAAGTAACTTTTATACCTCCCTTGATGGATTTTCTTCTCAAATCTGGTTTTTCAAGAGTCTATTTTCAGTTCTAAGGATAGCTAATGGTGCAGAGGGTTAAGCAGGGGTCTTTTAATGCAAAGTCAGTGTTCAATTTCACCAGCTGCTCTTCAGGAGAAAGCCAATGCTTCCTGTTTCCAGAAAGTTTACAGTCTCAGAAATCCGACAGAGGATTCTTCTCTGTCCTCGATAGTACCTGTGAGAACTGACTGGGTGGCGTAGGCTCTTCACAGTTCTGCCTGCTCTTTTGCACACTAATGATTTATTTCTCTATCTTTCTCAGTGTTAGCAACCAGTTCTGCAGCGTTCTAAAATCAGCTATTACCCTAGTCAACGGCAGCATACGCCTTGTTCGGTTGTCACTCTTTCCCTTCCTTCCTTCCCCTTTCTTCCTCCCCTTCTCCTCCCCTCCCTTCTCACCCCCTTCTCTTCCGTGTCACCTTTTTTTAAAAAAAAATCTATTCCTTCTTTTCAACTATCTGTGTTTTTATGTCAAAGAGACATATAAGTAGACAACTATATATTTTTTTGCCAAAGCACTTAGATCCAGAAGTCAGAAGAATGTGTATTTTTAATTTTAATATGCTTTTTTTCTCCATTTCTTTAAATTGCTTTTAATTTTGTGCTCATATTTATCAGTGTATGGTTTCTTAATTATTATTTATAAAGCTATTGTCATATTAAAAACATGAACAATATCTATCATATTGATTTTTATAAACTTTAAGCCATTACTTGTCTTTTAAAATAGTTTGTTTTGAGTTAGTTTGTATTGTTTGCTATATAAAATGATTATTTACATAAAGGGTCCCTAGTGGAACACTGGTTAAACCTTCAGCTGCTAAATGAAAGGTCAGCTGTTCGAATCCACCAGCTACTTCCTCCTGCTTTCACATTAATTACAGACTTGGAAATCCTATGGGGAAGTTGTACTATGTCATATCAGATCACCATGAGTCAGAATCAACACACATTCACATACATAGTTTCTCTGATGCTTTGAGTCATAATCTACTCAAGCGCAGCGATATATCTAGCTCTATTTATGTATATTCACAAGTTTCAACATTTATCTCTACTTTAAATTTTTCCCACACTTCTTGGAACCTTTTTATGAATGCTGCAGGGACAGCCCTTCAAACCCTACAAGTTTCCTCGTGGGAGAAAGGTGAGGCTATCTGACTCCAACAGATTTACAGCCTTCGAAAACCAGAGGGTCGCCATGCACAGCAAGTTACTTGATGGCAGCAAGTGAGTTCTGAATTATGAGCCAGGATTATAATCCATATCTCTAACTCTAAAATAGAAATCACTTTTAAATTTAGTAATTTTTTTGGATTTTCATATAGTTTAAATCATTAAGTCATATGGAATTCACTTTGGTTTAATGAGAATGAGTGCGAAAGAGGTTAATCACAAATAATTAATCACCAGACTAATATTAAATAAAATATTTTTTCAAACTAACGTATTTCTTTAATAGATTAAGGAGTTCTTCTAGGCCATAACTAAATCTTACCTATTGTGAATAATTAAATTATTAAGATATGCTTTAAATTATATACAAAATTTTATCTTTTAATGGTTTAATTCATCTTTGATTTCTGTCGTCATAATAAAAGTTGCTTTAACATCCATAACACAAAAAATCCACCATAATTCAGTTGTTCTATTGGAAACCTTTACAGAAGCAGACAGCTTGCTCTTCTTCCCTTGCAGCCTCGCGGTTAGCATCCAGCACTTACCAGACAGCACCCGGGTCCTGGCAACACGCACAGAGCTCTTGGTATAGCTGAATTTTTTTGTTGATAAAGACATTCATTTTTCTTCACCAAGTTCCCATCTTGATGATGACTGTTAAAGTGTGCGTTTGTAGGAGCTTGTAAATTAATTCTCTCTGTTAAGATCTCATAAAATCAGAAAGAGAAAGACTTTTGTGGAGCAGTAAGGTAATGACCACAGTAACAAGTGACCACAGACTGTATGTAATAAAGACAACTATAATTAAAATATGTAAGATATATGGTGGGAAAACCAAACTTGTTTCTGTTTGTTCAGTATCATAACATAAGTTTTATGTAGGGCAGGAACCTTTTAAAAATTAGATTATCCAGTGATGGAACATGAAAATTTAAGTAAATATGTTAGCATCCCTATCTAAATAAAATGACTTGAAAATTTTTTTGTTTGTATCAGTTGATTCTTCAAACTCATAATTCCAACCTTGGAAAATGAATGCAGAAAATAGTAATATAGAATGTAAATGATTATGGAATGAGGGCCAATGAGACATGTGAGCACGTGTGCATATGTGTTGCCATGTCTGTTTTAAATCCACCAATCGAGACATATTTAAGGAATGTATGAGAAACAAGAGATTGTGCTTGTTTTTAAAAAATTATTAGTTGGGAAAAAACAGAGATAATACAAATGTATTTTGTGACTCATGTGGAGGGAAAATGATACCATCGATTTTGAGAGAAGAGAAGAAAAAAATACTATGGTAATAAAAATGAGGTAGAAATAAGATTTGGGTAATTTTTTTGTACTTTCAACTAACTCAAGATCCAAGTTGATGTGTAACTAAAGGAAGTAAATATGGAGTTTTATAATTAAACAATGTATGATATGAATTTTTATGATGAGGATTATTGTGGTCAAATTTAACTTCATTATAACAGAGTTATTTATCACAAACTTTAATATAGTAATATAATTTAATCTATTATACATATAAAATTATTAATCTGAATTTTAATTGAATTTATCAGTTTATTTATGTTGGCCAAAGTAGCCATTATATGGTAAGTTTATTCCCTACCTAGCTCAAGGCATAAAAGCTTTTGCCATGCATACTGGAACAAAAGTTAGTTGATGTTTAGTATTACAAAATAGTATTGTCAAATGTTTACATCTTAAATATTTAATTACTTGAACTTGTGACTAATAAGTTGCATAGATTTTCAAAAATTAATGAGTGGTTTATATATGTTTCTATGTTGGTCTGAGAATTGAGATTCGCATGTCTAAATCTGTACATGATACCTTGATGATAGCTTCCACTTTCTTTCAATAACACTTTAAATAAGATATCAGCTGCTTCAAAATGAGACCGAATTGTGCCATGTTCAGTGTATGTGTTTTCTTATCCACAGGTACGTAGGATGACTGTGTAAACTTCCAGACTTTACAATAATATAAACATATTACCTAATTCCATGTATTTATAAATGTCATATCAGCAATCAAACTGTCCATACCTTTGATTAAGGCACCTTGCTTTTCCACACCACTGCCTCATAAGAATAAGAGATGTGACCATCTGAGGATTTTCAAAGCAATTTGAAACATCGTGTGTAGTGAATATTAAAGATATTTTTAAGGTTATTCTTTAAAATATAATAAAAACCTAATAAATAAAAACTAGGTTGGATATGCACTAAAATTTTAAAAACATTTTCTGTATTCTTATGGATATTAAAAACTTAATTTTACTTTAGGACATCTAAATTGTCTTGAAATATAGAGAGAACTGTACTAATTCACAGATGATGCATTCAGACCAAAAAAAGAAGAAGAAAGAAAGAAATTCCCTGCCATGGGGTGGATACCGACTCATTCCACATTTCAATCACATCAAGTAGAACTGTACAATTGCAACAACAATCAGTTTCCAAACATTCTTTTTCTACGTTGTCTCCCTCTTACCCCAACGCCACCTCTGTACTGCCCCCCTCCCCCACCAAACCCCTTATTCTAGTTGCTGTCCCTATGGGTTCATCAATCCTGGGTGTCATATACCCCAAAATGGAAAAGCATATAGCACAGGTTCAAGAAGTGACCTCCATTGACATAATATCTCTGAGATACACTCTGATACGAACCAAAAAAAATCCCAAACAAAACAATACAAACCAAAAATACAGAAGAAAAATGGCAACTAGATCAGGTCCAGCCTGCATCATGGGGGGAATCTACTGACAAAGTTTTGACTGTTCAAGTCAGATTTATACCTTTGATCTTCTGTAATCATCTCTCCACAGCACTCTGTTTAGTGACCACTTTCCTCCCATCCTTCAATTTTAGATAGGGGGAGTTCTCTGGAGACTTATTTCCTATGTAGTTCTACTAATAATTCTTGGACTTCACTATCATCCATCACTTACTACACATCATATTCTCAAAATTTAGGCTCTGATAATGATCCCTCCTTTGCCTTTGGATTATATGGATGTCAATACTTTTGTGACTGATGATAGTGTGCATATGGATTTAGTTGACATCTCACTTTGACACCTACTTGTTTGGAGACAAGCCTTTAAGACCCCAGACACTATTTTATCTGATAGCCGGGCACCATCTAAATTCTTCGCCACACTATGCTATAGCACCTGTATCTTCTGTGTTCCTTTCCTGAGGGCAAGTATTGAGCAGGGTCATGATGTAAGAACCAATTGCTTTTCAGTTGGAGCTAGGATTTAGAGTGAGCCCCAAATCCATTCCTGGATCTGTGCTTTTTTTTTTTTTTTGCTGTAACTTTGGAGTTAATATATGTCATTTCATGCCATCGTGTAATCACATAAAAAAGAATTGTGCAATTGCTTCCGTAATCATTCTTCTAACATACTTTTTCAGCCTGGACTCCATGACATCAACTACCTTTTATATCTCCCTCCTTCCCAGAAGCCTTTGCTCTTTTTTTTTTTTAATCATTTTATTAGGGACTCATACATCTCTTATCACAATCCATCCGTACATCAATTGTGTAAAGCACATTTGGACATTCATTGCCCTCATCATTCTCAAAACATTTGCTCTCCACATAAACCCCTGGCATCAGCTCCTCATTTCCCCCCTCCCTCCCCCTCCCTCCCTCATGCACCCTTGATAATTTATAAATCATTATTTTGTCATATCTTACACTGTCCGGTGTCTCCCTTCACCCACTTTTCTGTTGTCTGTCCTCCAGGGGGGAGGTTATATGTAGATCCTTGTAATCTGTTCCAACTCTTGACCCCACCCTCCCACCACCCTCCCAGTAATACCACTCGCACCACTGGTCCTGAACGGATCAGCCACCCTGGATTCCCTGTGTTTCCAGTTCCTATCTATACCAGTGTACATCCTCTGGTCTAGCCAGATTTGCAAGGTAGAATTGGGATCATAATATTGGGGCGGGGGTTTATTCAGGACCTAGAGGAAAGTTGTATTCTGTATCTTTGCTACATTGCACCCTGACTGGCTCCTCTCCCCGCAACCCTTCCATAAGAGGATGTCCAATTGCCTAGAGATGGGCTTTGGGTCTCCACTCTGCCCTCCCCTTCATTCGCAATGATATAATTTTTTGTTCTGATGATGCCTGATACCTCATCCCTTCGACACCTCGTGATCACACAGGCTAGTGTGCTTCCTCCATGTGGGATTTGTTGAGAAGTCCTTGTTCTCTAAGCTTTTACTACAGACTCATTGTCTCTGAGTTTCATTTACCAAAAAAAAAACCAGACATAAAAACAACGCAGCTTCAAGTGGGTGACCTCTGGTGATGCACATCTGCGGTACACCCTACTATGATCAAGCATATGCAAAACAAAGAAGAATGTCCATCACAGGATTTCTGGAATAATATGTATCTTGATACAGCGTACAGGGCATTGCTGTAGCAAGACCTTGTTTTTTCACCAACAACATACCGCTTTTGTCATAGCTGTCTTCTGCTTCCTGAGACCCATGCAGTTTCGGACTTATCCCTCAGGTTGCAAGCATGTCTGAGGTAGAGTCCAATTCACCCCGTGGAGTTCCCAGTGCAGCCTCTGCAGCATGCCTTGTGCCCCAAAGATCCGGCATTCAGTGTCCTAGCACTCTGCAGCCCTGGCCTGGGTTCCCATGAAACCCCCAGACGCCCGAGGTTAATTTTGCCCTCCTGCTGCATACCCCTAAAGACACTCCCCACCTAATGTCCCCAAAAGTATCCTCCGAATGCCTCCCCCCACCTAGAGGTCAGCCCTCCCTCTTCTCTCCACAACAGACATGCACCTATGACCTCCCACAAGTGACCATTCCTTCTCACTCTCCTGCGTTGCACCTTCCATCTGTAAGCCCTAAACCTCTGACAGGGCCACCTCCCTCTTTGGGGAACCTCGCCCCAGATCCACTTGGCAACCACTCAGCAGGCAGTAATCCTCCCACCCTTTCTCTCCCCCTACCATTTGCTCCTAGCTGGCCAGAGGCATCCTCCCCCCAGGTGCCCTCCACTGTTCTTACCTGGAGCAGATGATGTGTGCTCATTGGCACTGGTCAGGCTCTTTACCAGGCTGTCTGGTCCCCAGACAGAAGACCGGACCGAGCTGGTGTCCATTTTACTGCCTGTTCTTACCTCAGGGGACTCGTACAGTATTCTCCTTTTCTGCCTGACTAACTTCATTCAGTACAGTGTCTTCCAGATCCCTCCGTGAGCTGAGTTGTTTCATGGTTTCCTCACTGCTTTTTAGGGTTGTGTATATTCCATTGTGTGTAACAGAGTTTTTTTATCCACTCCTTTTTTAAATAAATCCTTTTATTGGGAGCTCTTACAGCTCTTATATCAATCCATACATCAATTGTATCAAGCATATTTATACATATATTGCCATCATCGTTTTCAAAACAATTTCTATTTGAACCCCTGGTATCAGCTCCTCTTTTTTCCTTCCCTCTCACACCTTCCCACCCTCATGATCTCATTATAAATTATTTTTATTTTCATGTCTTACACTTATTATTTTCATGTCAACTATCTCCATTCACCCACATTTCTGTTGTTCATCTCCCTGCATGATGGGGGTGGGGTGTAGGGTGTTATACGTCAAGCGTTGTGATCTGCTTCCCATTTCTCCCCCTCTCCCCCCACCTTGTCCCTATCCTCATGATATCACTACTCCCATTGCTGCTCCGGAAGGGTTTATCTGTCCTGGATTCCATGTGTTGATGGCACTGTTTATCTGTATCAGTGTACATGCTCCAGTCTAGCTTGATGTGTAGGGTAGAACTGGGTTTATGATAGTGTCGGTGGGAGGGGTGGGCAATAGAGAACTAGAGGAATGTTGTGTACTTCATCAATGCTATACTGTGCCCTGGCTGGAACCTCCCATCCTTTTGACCTTTCTCTGAGGGGATGTCCAATTATCTACAGATGGGTTTTTGGTCTTCACTCTCACCCCAACATTTGCTTTGATATAATTGTTGATTTGGGGTTCTGATGTCTGATACCTGATCCAATCTTCACCTCATGATCGCATACCTCATGATCCTGTCTACACCTCATGATCATGTGGGTTTTGTTGCTTCCCTGTTAGATGGCCACTTGTTTAACTTCAAACCTTTAAGATCGCAGACACTATATCTTCTGATAGCTGGACACTATCAGCTTTCTTCACCACATTTTCTTATGCACCCATTTTGTCTTCAGTGATAGTATTGGGAAGATGAACATCACAGAATGCCAAATTATTAGAATAAAGTGTTCTCGCATTGAAGGAGGACTTGAGTAAACGCCCAATGTCCATATGTTACCTTGATACTTAACATAAAACTATATGTACATAGACCTATATCCCTATCTTTATATATTAATATATTTACAGATATGCATGCCTATATTTATACTTCTATAGATGTCTTTTCTCTGTGAGTTCTTTCCTCTATTTCCTTTTATTTTCCTCCTGTCCCGCTATCATGTTTGACCTTCATTTGGCTCTCAGTAATTCCTCTGGGCTACACTGTGCTTGATTAAGCTCCACCAGGTGTTCTATATCATCCTCGTCATTGATTTTCGAACTCTTGTTGTTCCCTTGTCTCTGGGTTTAACCACTCTTCTATTGATGGGGATTTGGTTTGTTTGGAGTTTCCTGCTACTGTGAACTCTGGTGCGATGAATATGGGGGAGCAAATGTCTGTTTCTTATTTCTTTTGGGTAGATGCCCAGTAATGGTATTGCTGGATCATATGGTAGTTCAATTACCATCTGTTTTAAGTATCAGCATATTGGCTTCCAGAGTGACTGTATGTACAGTGAACCCTCGCCACTTCGCGCTTTGACTTCCGCGGCTTCACTCTAT
>NW_022103903.1:9307506-9308897 GCF_000313985.2 Echinops telfairi
AACCTATAGTGTAATCCCTTCCTGTGATGTATGTCTTTACATGTAATTAGTGGGCTTGCATGCCCCCAAAGGTATATAGGCCTGGGTTAGCAATAGAGAGCTCCCTTGCTCTCTTGGCTCCTCCCTTGACCTCTCGTCGATTCCGCTCCCCTGTTCCCTTTCCCCTTGTCCTCCTTCCCTTCCCTCTCTCTCCAAGTGGACCACCAACGGGACTGAGGTGAGCACTGCTACCATGAATTGTGTCTGATTCCATGATTTCAAAATCTCTTCTATCTCTCTTGTTCTCAATGACTTTAGTATAATATTTATATATTTCAACTGTAAAATTATGCTAATTAAACCCACAATTAGTGGAGGAGGGCTCCACCCCACCTCCAACCACACAGGGGGTGTGTTTCCTGTGTTATTGCTAATAGCTCATGCATTCCCTGCACTAGGGCTCCTAGCTTAGTCCCACTTTTCTCATTGATGATCCTGATCACTTTGAGTTTTACATTTAGGTCTTTTTTCCAAATTAAGTTTGTTCTTTTGCTTGTATGAAATACTTTTTTTTCTTGATTTTACTTTTAGCTTATCATGGTAAACTATATGGTTGATTCAGAATGGTGAATTCCAGCTAACATTTCACCTCACTGACTCCTAGAATATTCATTACACATTCCATTTCATTTTTAATGACTTCCAATATTAATACTTTGTACAGTCTAAGTTCCAATTATTTATAGATTTTGCAGCTGTATTTTTCTCGTTTTGAGTCATGCCTCATGAGGAAATCCCAAAGGCTTTATTCTTACATGCTTTACTCATGTCATAAGGGCTGACTTTACCTCCAAATGTAGCTCTTGAGTGCCCTCTGACCTCAGGAGCTCATCTTCCGGCACTTCCTCTGGCCATGTTCTGCTACCGTTCATTAGGTTTTCTGTAACTGACAATGTCTCCATGCTGTTCACATCTTTTTCGGTGGATAATTTCTCTGCGGTAGACAGCCTGCTCCTTAACTGTGGTCTGTGCTTAGTCTGGAAGCTCTGCTGAAACTTGCTCACTTTGGGTGAGCCCGCTAGCATTTGAAGTGCTAGTGGCATAGCTTTCAGCATCACAGCAATTCACACATCACCACAGTTTGACAAACGGGCAGACAAGTGGTAGACTGTCATCTATTAAAAGCTCTATTAAAAGTTCCTCCTCTGGTTTTGAATTTTATTGTTTAAAATCCTTGGATCACTAAGGCTGGTGTACTTGTACCTTGTAGCCTTAGCTTATACCTCACTTAGATAGTTGTTTGTTTGTTTTTTTGTTTTGTTTTTTTTTAACATTTTATTAGGGGCTCATACAACTGTTATCCCAATCCATACACACATCAATTGTGTAAAGCGCATTTGTACATCGTTTCT
>NW_022103903.1:9310232-9311909 GCF_000313985.2 Echinops telfairi
CTCCCCCTCTCCCATGTCCCCCCGGAACTGTCAGTCCCGTTGTTTTCTCCTCCAGATTGTTCATCCAGCCTGTCTTATCCAGACAGGCCTTAAGACCCGCCTCTAAGACTCCAGATGCTATTCTTACTATTTGCCAGGCACCAGCTGATTTATTCACATGTTGCTATAACATCCATATCTTCAGTGATCTCTTCAGGAGGACAAATATTGAAAAGTACCATGTCATAAAAATTACTTGTTCTTATATTAGGGCTAAGATTAGGTGTGACCTGAAAATCCAAGCATATATGTGTGGTTTATATGAGTCTCTCATCCACTTAAGAGAGATCATTATCATTTTATTGGGAATATTACAAATAATATGCATGGACCATATAATATTTACATTAATAACATTGGTAATCAATAGTATAACATTTAAAATACTGTTGAGATAAGGAAAATATACACATATAATACAGTATTCCAGACTAACATACATGAATTGCTGACCTGTATAGATTAGAAACTTAAGTGACTAGACACTATTTACCAAACATTAAGGGTTGGAGATAGGAAAACACTAGCACTCATTCACTAAAGCAAAACTATACATGATGAACTAAGACATACCACACAAAAAGCAAACAAGAGTATGAAAATACTAAACATGGTCATCTTAAATTCCCAATTATTGGGAAACCTCAAAGCAATAAATTTGAACCAAAGAGCAATGACTTCAAAATTCACAACCTTGGGATAATAGTCATCTACTTCAGATCTCACTAGGGCCTTTAAGCTTTACATTCAGTGACATATTTCTGTTCTCTTAATCTGCTCCAGGTGGCTTTAAGGTGAAGTCCAGTTCCTTTAGTGGCGTTTCCAAGTGGACCTTTCCGTTGTGGCCTATGAAAGATGCTGTGCTCTTAAAAAAAACAAAAAACAAAGTCTAAAGTCTCAGTTGTCCGTAGCAGACCTGGCCACTAAGGACTGGGTAGAAAGTCAGTTAAATTTGCCTGGTTAGGAACATAATACAAACTCTCATTGTATATATATACATTAGTAAGGTTAAGCACGTTCCCCAATGACAATTCCCTGGTTTACCCAGCAACAAAAGTGAAATCCCTTTCTCTGAGACAGATATGATGCTGCCCCTTTTTCTTTGGACTTGCATTACATTAAGGTTCAGTGAACACCCTTATATGAATGGCACTACATTTAGTGTGACTGAGGAACAATATTATATAACAGGAAATTATTGGTCTTCTCCCTCTCCTCTCAACATGACCCCAGAGAATGGGAGGCCTCATCTGATGAAGTGGTTTTTAAAATGTACCACTCAGGGAGTTATGTATGGATCATAGCATGAGGCAGGTATACCACCTGGTTGCCTTGAGAACGGATGCCTGCCCCTGTCCTGGTGTTTATCTTTGTCGTGGTGGTCTCACACAGCAGTGGTTCTCAACCTTCCATGCCGTAACCTGTTAACACAGTTCCTCATGCTGAGGTGACCCCCCACCATAAAATTATTTTCTTTTTTTTTTAATTAATCAATTTATTGGGGCTCATACAATTTATCACAATACATAGATCAATTGTGTATAGCACATCTATACATTTGTTGCCCTCATCATTCCCAAAATTCTCTTGCCTCCTGGGTTCCCGGAATCCGCTCATCTTCCTTCCCCCCCACCTTCC
>NW_022103903.1:9313579-9363716 GCF_000313985.2 Echinops telfairi
GGGAAGAAAACAAACAAGGAAAAGGCCTGTTGGTAGATCAAGGTCTGTGTGTTGATCTTTAGGAGCGTTTTCTAGACAGGGTGCCACGCCCTGGCCCCATTATTTTCATTGCTACTTCATAACTGTAATTTTGATACTGTTATGAATCAGGTAACCCCTGTGAAAGGGTTGTTCAACCCCCAAAGAAGTCACAACCCTCAGGTTGAGAACGGCTGTCATACAATATTTGTCCTTTTGTGATTGACTAATGTCATTCAGCATACTGATTTCCAGGTCTATTCATATCATGAAGGGCTTTGTGGTTGCATGTCTGTGGCTGCTGTCTTAGAGATCCATACTCTTCCATGGGGTGTGTTCACCACAGTCTTTGTTATCTGCACTTCTCCTGATTTGGACAGTTTCCTGCTTCTTGCTATTGTGAAGCATGCAATGAACATGGGAGAGCATATGTCTATTTGTGTTGTGTCTCTTATTTCTTTGGAGTACATATTCAGCAAGGTATTTCTGAGCCACATGGTGCTTTCATTTCCAGTTGTTTTAGATAGCACCATATCACTTTCTGGGTTTACAAGCCCACCAGCAATGTATGAGAGTTGCAATCCCTTTGCCTCATCTCCAGCATTTTCTTGTATTCTATTTTTCTGAATTGGACTATTGCTGCTGGTATGAAGTGATATCTCACCGGTTTTGATCTATATTTCCCAGATGGCTAAAGAGAGTGAGCATTTTTCATACATTAATTAGCCATTTGAAGGTTATTTTTGGTAAACTTTCTGTCCATGTTTTTTGCTCACTCTTTGTGTGTGTGTGTTTCTTATTGGAGTCTTAATCAATTCTATAGATTTTAGACATTTGTCCTTTGTCCATTCTGTTACTGCTATGCCCCCTTACCCCCCTAGTTTATGGGCTCTCTTTTTACTCTTTTGTTGAAGTCTTTTGATGCCCATAACTACTATTTGCAGTAGTTGCTATCTATTTCATCTTGTACTGTGTGTGCTTAATTTATTATGTGTCTTAGTATGTGTATACTCTGTATGTGGACACTTAAGTTTATCCCTATTTTCTCGATGATAATCCTTATAGTTCTGGGATTTACATTTGTATCTCTGATGCATCTTAAGTGCATTTTTTCTTCTTTCCAATGTAATGTTTTTTGGCTGTTTGTTGAAAAGCAGTTGCCTGTAGGTGGGTGGATTCATTTCCAGGTTTTCTATTCTGTTGCATGAGTCAGTATATCTATCATTGTACCGGGCTGTTCTGACTACCGTGGCTATATAATAGGTTTGAGGTTAGGGAGTGAAAATGCTCCTACTTTGGTCTTCTTCTTAAGTCATTCTTTGCTTGTCCTAGGTCTTTTCCCTCTCCATATAATGTTGCCGAATCAAGTTGTGCACAGAAGCAGCTGGTGCCACTGGTCAGTTGTGAAGGAGAGTCAGTAATGGCCCCCAGGAGTTACTGGTCTTCCTGTGAACAGTAGTGCGGCCTCTTTCCCTTGCTCCTTCTGTTCCCATGAGCTCCAACTTTACCAAACATTGGTGTGCTTACCTTTTAAGTTTTGTTTTGTTTTGCTTTCTAGATTTCGGGGAACACAGGGCTTACTTCACTCTTAGTGGTATTTCTCTGGTACTTGTTGAGAATAGCTTCCTATGCTGAAGTCCATGTTCCTAGAAAATATATTTAGCTTTTTTGGGCAAAATTCTATTTATTTATCTATTTATTGACGACATCATGTATTTGGTTTCATATCCGAGAACATTTTGCTAACATCTGATTAGGACATGATCTTGAGTCCATGTCGGCCCCCTGTGGCATCACTGAGGGGAAGAGGAATCCAAGCACATGCCAGCCCAGGAACAATTCCCAGAAGGCAGAAGTCAGACATGCCTCCACGTCCCAGTCTTCTTTCCTCAGTCATAACATGAAAGGAGTCCAACAGTTTGATTTCCAAATAACATCTATGGAGGCAGATTACACAGCAACATTAGTATATATTAATAAAAAACAACATTCAACCAAAGAATGTATTAGCATACATTAATAAAAATGCTATCAATCATTGTTTTATTTGTTGGATTTTATTATTTTTAGAATTACATGCCACTTTAATTTTGTTATAATGCATAGTAGACTCCAGTTTAGTGGCTCTATATGGTCATTACACCTGTTATGTACTCCAGATTTATCCCCATGACACACACTGAGCTCAGTCTCCAACAACACAAAACCTCCCTGCCATAGAGCTGAATCCAACTCAAAGCAACCCTATATGGTATAGTGGGCTGCAAACCCCAAGATTAGCAGTTCAAAACCACCAGCTGCTCCTTGGGTGAGAGACAAAGTGTTCTATTCTCATAATGAGTTATAGTCTCTGAAGCCCACAGAGACAGTTCTACTCTGTCCTCTAGGATCACTATGAGGTCAATCTACTCACTGTAAAATGAGAACTGTGAGATGAAGAGAGTCAGGAATTTCCTCATTGTTTTTGAGTTCCAAACAAGAAAGCAGGATCCAATGCCTAGTCGGCCTGTTTATAAACCTACACATAGTAATCACAATACAGTTAACATTAAGAAAGACAATGGGGCCCACTGAACTATTAACCATAAGGTGAGTGGTTCGAACCCACTAGTCACTCTGTGGTGGAAAGATGAGGCTGTCTCTGTGTATTCTCAATAGGATTTAAAGTTTAAGAAACGCAATGAGGAAATTCTACGTTTTCTTTGATGACAATGAGTTAATTTTTACATTTGATGTATTATTCAGTGAATATTTTCATGATGTGGTGACTAAGAATTTATAAATCCGTTAGAGTAGATTTGAGTAAAGAAAAAATAATAACATCTTTAACAATTCTCTCAGTCATTCATTCACAATTACTCTCTGGGTGATATTTTTAGATCTACCACTAGTCTGTCATTGGGCATGCTTTACTGTCTTGCATGTTGCAAATATGGGGGAAACTATGCCGCCCATACTGGAAAAATCAGCAGGGTGCCAACAGTAGATAAGCTTCAGTAGGCTTACAGCCTAAGACATACTAGGAAGAAAGATAAAAGATTACTGTTGAAAATCAAGCAAAAAACTATGAATCAGAAGATAATACTGTCCTTTAAAGTACTGGAAGATATGCTCCCTAGATTGGGAGGTACGTAAAATATATAGTGTTTACAAAAATGGACTGAAGGTTGTGCAGACCATGCAATGTTGCAATACTTTGTTCTGTTTACAAGAGTAGGAACTATCTCTTAAAGGTAACTAACAACAGCAACCTTTAAGATTTTGTTGTTGTTTGGTGCCATCAAGTCAGCTCCGACCCATAGCAACACTATGCACAACAGAAAGAAACACTGCCCTGTCCTGGATCATCCTCACAATTTCCTCTGTGCCGGAGCCCATTGATGCAACTATGGTGTCAAGCCACCTCATTAAGGGCCTTTTCCTTTTCCACTGCACCTCCACTTTACCAAACATGATGGCCTTCTCCAGGGACAGGTCTCTCCTGACAATATGTCCAAAGTATGTAAGATGAAGTTGTGCTATCCTTGCCTCTAAGGAACACTCTGGCTTTACTTCTTCTAATACAGATATTGATCCTTTTAGCAGTTGATGGTACTTTCAATGAAGACATCAACACCACAAGTCAAATGCACTGATTTATGTATGGTCTTCCTTATTCAATGCCCAACTTTTACATGCATATGATGCAATGGAGAATATCATGGCTTAGATCAGGCACACCTTGTTAGACCTCAAAGAAATATCCTTGCTTTTTAATACTCTAAAAAATTTCTTATGCAGCAGATTTATCCTGTGCAATATGTTTTTTGATCTCTTGACTGCTGCTTCCATGAGAATTGATTGTGGATCCAAAGAAGACAAAATCCTTGACAACTCGAATGTTTTTTCACCATTTATCATAATGTTAACTATGGATCCAGAGGTGACGGTTTGGGTCACCATTTATCATAATGTTAACTATGGATCCAGAGGTGACGGTTTGGGTCTTCTTTACATTGAGTTGTAATCCATACTAATGGCTGCAATCCTTGATTTTCATCAGCAGGTACTTCAATTCTTCCTCACTATTAGCAAGCAAAGCTGTCTCATCTGCATACTGCGGGATGTCAGTAAGCCTTCTTTCAATCCTGATGCCACATCCGTCTTCATATAATCCAGCTCCTCTGATGATTTGCTCAGCATAGAGATTGAATAAGGATGGTGTGAGGATACATTCTTGATGCACACCTTTCCTGATTTTAAACCATACAGTGTTTTCTTATTCTGTTCACACACCTGTCTCTTTATCCGTGTACAAGCTCGGAATAAGCACAATGAAAAGTTTTGACTTTTCCCTTCTTCTCAAGGTTATCCACGGTTTATTATGGTCCACACAGTAGAAAGTCTGGGCCTAGTCTATGAAACACAAAAACATCTTTCTTTTATTCACTGCTTTGAGACAAGATCCATCTAACATCAACATTGATATCACTTTGTTCTACGTCTTCTTTGGGATCTGGCCTAACCTTCTGGCAGTTCCCTGAAAATGTGCTGCTGTAACCATGTTGGATGATCTTAAGTAAAATTTTACTTGTGTGCAATATCAATGATATCATTCTATAACTTGAGCATTCTGTTATGTCACCTTTCTTTGGAATGGGCACAAATATGGATCTCTTCCAGACAGTTGGCCAGTTAGCTATCTTCAAATAGCCTGGCATAGATAAGGGTGCTTTCGGTACTGCTTCAGCTTTCTAAAATATTTCAAGGAGTGTTCTATCAATTGCTGGAGATTTTTTTTTTGGGGGGGGGGACTGTTAATGCACTCACCCTTTAAGATACACATGCAAATATGATTAATGAGACATAATCCTGTCTTCCCTAAGCTAATATTATAAAGATGGAGATGAATTTGTAAGTCATAATACATTATAAGTGTGATTATTACTATGGCAATGGTTAGTGTAAATTTCAAAAATAGCACAGGACAATAAAGTTATATCTCCCAGAGGGTGTGGGGTGGGAAACAAAGTTAGAGAATGTTTGCTAAAATCTATGGCTTGAAGAATAAAAAGAATCCAGATAGTCAAGAAAAGGAACCACATAGAGGGCCCAATCACAAAGACATCACAAAAGAATGCCAAGGGCATGACCTAATGGCATGAAGAAGGAACCACGACTGTATTAACTAACTTAATAATTGCAACATCATTTATAATAAATTTCATAGGATTTCAAAGCAAAATTGCTTTGATATAATTTATTGAGTTCCTCCATTTTATTAAAAATTGGTCTGATATCTACATCTTTGTACAATTGCTTGACCACCTTGGAACATTGTGACTCCCAGGCTGCAGCTTATGGCTACATGTTTTTGCTTATTTGTCTTGCTATTTTTAACTTTCAAGCAGAGGTATAAGAAAGAGCCCATAAAGATAGTCATGACAGGAACTGATGTTTTTATTAAGAATGGAATATAAAATTTTATCAAGTTCAAATTTCTTTTGAAGGAATCTGACTGAGTACTGGAGACTGCCACCGCCTTGAATATAAATCCACATTTCATTTACAATTCTCTAGATATGAAGCACAGTGACTGAAGTATTTAACTAGCGATTTCAATGAAACTAATAGATCATCAGAATAAATATACTTGATTTTTAATATAAAAACTCTTTTTTAATTTTCCCCTGTAGTTTTGAACAGTCTAATTTAGCTCTCCCCTCTACTTTGTGTGCTGCTTGCAGTATATTTACCCCCTTAAGCATCCCCGGCCATCTCCCTGAAGGGGACAGAGGCAGTGGACTGAACAGGATTAGCATCAGAAGTCACCACTGCTTTCCCAAGCAGCGTTTAAAAATAGGATCATTGAATAATAAGGGATTTAAGTATCAACTGGACAGGGGGTGGAAGGAAATTATTTGGACTTAGACCAACAGAGATTAGAGTGTGATTAGAGGCTACCATGTCCTTTATATCAGATTAAGAGACTTGAAAGAGGAGACTTCCCAGAAAAAGTTAGTCACAAATTTTACACTTGCTTCCCTAAATCAATCAGAGAGATTGCTATTTCCTTATATATTTCTGAGTCTGAGAATACTGACTAAAGTGAACACAAAGAGGTAAAGGTCTCCGTGCAACAGTGTAGGATTTAATGAAAATTACCTTTGGGAAACAGTCAATATAAGAATCAGGGAACCAAGACAGGTAACCAATAATAATAACATTTATACAGATCTTTTATCTTAACACATCCCAAAACAATTTCCAAAGAAGAAAATGTATCACACTCAGCTGAAATCAGCCTACCCCGTTGGATGAGGCATCTATATTTAATGTAGAATTCTTGGCAAAGACAAACAAGAGAGGAAAAGTTTTCCTTCAATATAAGATTAGTTTATCTGTTTAGTTTAACCTTGGATGAAAGATTCTCTCCTTGATATTGGCAAGGTATTTTTTGTGAAAAAGAACCCCTATGTAAAATCACTTTTTAAATGTTTACCAATCAAACTGAAGCACAAATTTATCTGTCTTATCAATAGAATTTGTTAAGAAGGCAATTCATGGTGGGATGGAATCAGGTAACATGGACTATCTGAGTAACAACAGTGAGTGAAGAGAAAAATAGCTTTTGAGATGCTAAACAATTTAATTGCAGATTTAGTAGCCTCAAAAGTTATAAGTTAAAAATATATTTTGTGCAACATACTGTATATGTAGCCCTCTGTGAAGATAATAATGTTACTGTAAAAGAGAGCCTATCAAGAACCAATTTGAACAATAGGACATGAAGGATTCTTGTACTTTTAAAAAGTATACATCAAGTTAAACTGCTATTGGAAAATATTGTCTTCTATCTAAAATGCCACTTATTCTGAAATCTGTAGAAAATTTCAGAGCTTCAGATGGAATATGAAACTTTTTCTTTGGTTGAAAATGCTGATGCAGTAAGATGTGTAAGAGACTAATGAAAACTTTCTCTGTTGAAGTAAAAGCAATGAAATTTATTGAAAGTCAAGAGACAGTTCAGGCAAGAAGAGATTGAATTCTAGAGTAAAAACCAGTGCATCAAAATGGCAAAACTGCAAGGATTTTTATGAGGAGAGGACAAAGGGCCTGAAGTACATTACTTGATTGGTAGTTTAAATTTTAGATAATCTCAGAGTGGGACTACTTGTAGTGGGAGCTCTGAAGGCAGTGGGTTTAAAGTATGAATGTTTCTTTCTGAGATTTATTACAGAGTTTTAATTGAAAGTAATTTTAAATGGATTCGTCCACTGGTTAGTTGCATCATACTTACTAGGCAGTGCTTCTTTAGAAACAACCTATTCAAGCAGAAGATTTCCTGTGCATATTTGAATTGGAGATTCGGATAATGGTTAGCATTATATATTCTTAATTTTATCACAGAGGAAAAGAAATTGGCTGTTGCAGAATGAACACAGGATGAACAAAAGGGATTTGAACCCACACAACAAGCCAGACATTTCAGATTTTACCATGTACTTATGTCATAAGAAAGTTCTTGATCAGTTCATAATTATTCTGAAATTTTGTGCCTGGGCTTTAAGCAGGTAATTATTCTGCTTGGCTTCTTATTTAACAAGGAACAGCAGACATAGCCATCTTATTATAACTTTAGTCCCTTGCTTATACAATGAGTTCGCTCAGGTCTATCTGAAATATAAATACTTTCAATGTAGATAATTGTCTCATAAACATTACATTTACCTTTTGGATAATACCAAATTTGTCAAAAAATGTCCCATACAGTTAATGGCTACTAAAATTTTTATAATAAAGATGAGTTTAATTAGCCCCGTTACCAATATAGACTTATTACATGATCCAACACCAACCAGCTGGAAAATGTAAAGAAAGGTAAATCAGACATGAAAATCACACGGTGCTAACTGATTTGAGGGATGTTTCCTAATATCTTGCTCCATCTCTATAGAAGCATGTAGTAAAACCCCCTAGCAGGAATTAGAGATTTTGCATGGTATGCCTCATTGGCTAAAATAACATGAAGGGTGGTTGTATTATCTAAGACAATTTAAACATGTGAGTTCAAGGACTTTTTTTGAGCTTCTATGCTATTAAAAAGCTTATTTGTCAGTTGTTTGCACCCTCTTAATGCATAAATTTCAATTGATTTTCTATTTTCAAACAACAACCAAAATTAGAAAGCCTCAAAGAAATACCCAAAAATTATATAAGAGCAAAAATGAAATATGTTCCTTCAATTATTGGCATAAGTAATATTACATTTTTTGGCAAAAGGTAAAGTAGCAAGAAAGTTAAAATACTAAACACAAGAAGCTATTTAAGATTCACTATAATGGTATATAAACTCAAAAACTCTCATCTGTGTCTTCAAGTCAATGCCAGCTCATAGGGACTCTAGGACAAAGTAAAACTGCCCTATATGGGTTTCTGAGACTGTAATTCTTTATCTTTTTCTTGAAACCTTTTCTTGGGAGGCAACACAGAAGTCATATCATTTCATAGCTCAATCATATCAAGCAGTATTTGTGAAAGTACTACCACAATCAGTTTCAAAACATTATATTTCTTCTTGAACTATTTGATATCATCTCCCCTTTACCACCCCCATCCCCACCTGCCCCCACTGTACCCTCCACGAGCTCTTATTCTGCTTGCTGTTTCTATAGGTTCATCAATCCTGGGTTTCATCTACCAACAAACAAACAAACAAACAAACAAACAAACAAAACATAAAAGGAATATAGCAAAATTTCAAAAGGGCTATCCCCAATCACAACACATATCATAGCTAAACCCCAACATGAAGAAAAAGAAAAAAAGAAACAAAACATATAAAATGCTGAAAACCATAACAGGCTATGGGAAGGATCAACTGACAAGGTTCTAACTGTTCAAGTCAGCTTTACCATTTTGATCTCCAAGAGTCTTCTCTATAATATATTTTGTTTTTGTAACCGGCTTATTCATTTCCCTCCATTATGTATAGAGGGAAATCACCTGAGGCTTATTACACAAATGTATCTTGGGCTCCCATTGTCGGCCATAGACTTTTGCAGACCAAAATCACACAATTGGGGTTCTGATACTAATTCCTCTTTTGGGTTTGGATTATATGATTTGCAATCCTTTGGTGACAGATTTTGGACTGTTTCTTCCATGTGGACTTAGTTGACATCTATGGCAGTTACATAATCAACTGTCAACTTGAGTGGAGGGGTAGAGTCTAGCCTGTCAATCAAGCCATAGCCAATGAGGCTTCTGTGTGGGCATGGCCTTCTCCTGAGGATTCTGGGAACTCCTGTTTTCCTCCCGGGAGGTGGGATACACACTCCCTGTGAAACATTTCTGTTGACAAGCCACGTGGAGCTACACTGATGGAGCCAGAGCTCTGGAGCTGGAGGAGCCATGTGGAGACCCACTCCAGTGCTGAGATGCTTCCACTGCCACTGGATTCACAAGACGTTCCACCTCTGGCCTGTGAACGTCCTGTATTCAGCATCATTGCATGTGTTGCGTGAGTCTGAAGAGGAATTTATAGACTGGTGTCGGACATATGGGCTAATATTGGACTTATGCACTTGATCTGGACCGGGCTTGGATGTTTTCTTCTTTTTTCTTTTTTACTCATTTTATTAGAGGCTCATATAACACTTATCACAATCCATAAGTACATCGATTGTGTACAGCACATTTGTACATTCATTGCCCTCATCCCCTCATCATTCTCAAAACATTTGCTCTCCACTTAAGCCCCTGGCATCAGCTCCTCACCTTTTCACCTCCCTCCCTATTCCCCACTCCCTCATGAACCCTTGATAATTCATAAATTATTATTTTGATATACCTTGCCCTGTCCGACGTCTCCCTTCACCCACTTTCCTATTGTCCGTTCCCCAGAGAGGAGGTCATATGCAGATCCTTGTAATCAGTTTCCCCTTTCTAACCCACCCTCCCTTTACCCTCCTAGTATCGCCACTCACACCACTGGTCCTGAAGGGATCATCTGACCTGGATTCCTTGTGTTTCTGGTTCATATCTGTACCAGTGTAAATTCTCTGGTCTAGAAAGACTTGCAAGGCAGACTTGGGATCATTGCTACATTGCACCCTGACTGGCCCATCTCCTCCCTGATACCGTTCTATAAGAGGATGTCCAGTGTCCTACAAATGGGCTTTGGGTCTCCACTCTGCACTCCCCGCCTCATTCACTATAAGATTTTTTGTTCGGATGATGCCTGATACCTTAACCCTTCGACACCTCGTGATCACACAGCTGGTGTGCTTCTTCCATGTGTGCTTTGTTGCTTCTGAGCTAGATGGCCACTTGTTTAACATCAAGCCTTTAAGACCCCAGACGCTATATCTTTTGATATCCGGGCACCATCAGTTTTCTTCACCACATTTGCTTAAGCGCCCATTTGTCTTCAGTGATCATATCATGGAGGTGAGTACACAATTATATGCTTTTTTTGTTCTTTGATGCCTGATAACTGTTCCCTTTGGCACCTCATGATCACGCAGGCTGGTGTGCTACTTCCATGTGGGCTTTGTTGCTTCTGAGCTAGATGGCCGCTTGTTTACCTTCAAGCCTTTAAGACCCCAGGCGCTGTCTTTTGATAGCCAAGCACCATCAGCTTTCTTCACTACATTTGCTTATTCACCCGCTTTGTCTTCAGTGGTTGTGTCAGGAAGGTGAGCATCATAGAATGCCAATTTAAAAGAAGAAAGTATTCTTGCATTTAGGGAGTACTTGATTGGAGGCCCAATGGCCTTCTGCTACCTTAATACTAAATCTATCTATATATATATATGCACATAGATCTATATCCCCATCCTCATAGATAAATATATTTGCATATGTACATGTATTTATGTAGACCTCTATAAATGCCCTTTGCCTCCCAGCTCTTTCCTTTAAGGGAGACATTGGACAGTGCAAGATATGACAAAATAATAATTTATAAATTATCAAGTGTTCATGAGGGAAAGGGAGTGGGGAGGGAGGGAAAAAATGAGGAGCTGATGCCAGGGGCTTGGGTGGAGAACAATTTTTTTGAGAATGGTGAGGGCAATGAATGTACAAATGTGCTTTACACAATTGATGTATGTATGGATTGTGCTAAGAGTTGTATGAGCCCGTAATAAAGTGATTTTTTAAAAAAATGGAGCTAGGATTCAGTGTGAGCCCCAACCCCATTCCTAAGTCTATGTCTTTTCTTTCCAATCTGCCTTTGGAACCCTTTAGAGCAGTGGTTCTCAACCTTCCTAATGCTGCTACATTTTAATACAGTTCCTCATGTTGTGGTGACCCCCAACCACAAAATTATTTTCGTTTCTACTTCATAACTATAATTTTGCTCCTGTTATGAATCTTGCGACCACTGTGAAAGGGTCCTTGGACCCCCAAAGGGGTCACAACCTACCGGTTGAGAATCGCTGCTTTAGAGGCCTCTTTATGAATTTATGGTAGAGAGTCTTGTTTATCATCTCCTGGCAGCATAGAGATCTTCCATTAATTTTTTTCATGGATTAGCCCCTGGTACTAATTCTTAAAACACATTTGAAAGAGGGATACTGGGCCAAAGAAGGCTACCTAACTATCGCAATTCCAGAATTACTCTCATTGAAGAGAAAAAATCCTTTCATTGCTGGATGCTATTTACACAAAATATGGTAGTTGGTTGTTGAGACTGTAACTCTTTGTAGAAGTTGGCACCCTCATCTTTCTCAGACAGTGCAACTAATGTTTATGAATGACTGACATTATGGTTAATAGCCCAATGTACACCAGCAAGGTGTACATTGGGCTCACTACACCAGCAAGGCTCCTGTGGTATATATATATTAGGGATTATAATCAGTACAGTATAATACAATTACTACCAATAATTAGGAAGTAAATTGTATAGAATTGGACAATCTTAAACAAACATTTGAGAAAGAGCACTAACTTCTGTTAAACAGGAGAAAAACCTTAAAAATCGTGGTGAGTGCACAGCAAAGTCTTAAAATTTCAAATAGTTGAATATTAATCCTTCTACAGTCTGTTGTGATAATGGAGTTTTAGTTTGAACTCTACAGTGTGTTGAGTTATCTGAGTTAGGGGTATGGTCTTCCTTAACCTGAGAAAAATATAATTTATTGCATACAAATTAGAACACAAGCGTCAAAGATTTAGTTTTGAAGAACTACATCTCTCTGTAGTCATTCAGCATCAGGTTTTGGCACTCGAGAGCAGCATCATTTTAAAGCATTCTGAATACTATGCATTAAAATACTTGATGTGTCTTGGTAGAAGTAGAGCTAGAATGCTCCTTAGAGACAAGGATGGAAGGACTTTATCTCATTTACTTTGGGCATGTTGTCATGAGAGCCCAGTCCCTGGAAAAGGACCACATGCTTGGTAATGTGGAGGGGCAGTGTAACAGAGGAAGACACTCAAAGAGGCTGCAACAATGAGCTCAAACATAAGAATAATTGTGACGATGGCTACAGACGGGGGAGTGTTTTATTCTGTAGCACATAAGGCTGCTATGAGTAGAAACCAACTCAAGAGCACCTAACAACAGAAAAGAGGGACATTAAAGCGTTGTGGGGAAAAAATTTCATTATCTGCAATTCTATTCTTCCACAAACATTTAAAAGCTACTGGCTAAATATGTTTCTTGGTGGCATAAAAATTAAGATAAAAATTTAATATTAATTTAAGTAGTAAATTACCTTAAGATTTTGGAAATTATTCTAAGACTGTGTTGTAAAATTTGATTTTGAAATAAAGTTTTTTAAACATAGCCTATACTTTTATTTAACTTTCCACATTTCATTTCAGGTGTGCTCCAGTGTGATTCCTATATTTTGACTTTTTAAAATTAATTTGTACTACAAAAATAGTTATTTTATGATTGAAATTTAAACAATTATCACTATAATAAAACAATATTTCATTTTCTCTTTTCTTAGAAGATTTTTATCATGTGTGAGGAAGCTCTTTCAAAATCTTCCTTGGAGACACTTGACCTTAGAGACTAAGACTGAGGAAGGCAGACCTAGCCTTATCTTCTCCATGTTTGGCTTATGATAACACAAGAATTACTCATCCTGGACCTAGCCTTATCTTCTCCATGTTTGGCTTATGATAACACAAGAATTACTCATCCTGGACCTAGCCTTATCTTCTCCATGTTTGACTTATGATAACACAAGAATTACTCATCCTGTTTATTTATATGTTTCTGTTTACTTCGTTATCTTGAAAGATGAAAGATAATAATTTTCCTATTTTACTAATTTTCCTATTTTCTTGGTGATTTAGCCTTTTCTTATGTTCCATTTTTTTCTATTTCTGTTCATTATTCACATTATATGTCCTTGTAAAAGTAATTCACCAAAGTTAATCAGGAAACATAGTTGTAAATCTTTTTTTTATACTCAGCATAATGGCTAGAGCAATTTGAGATGAGATTTATTTAGTGGCCATGTCATTTAGTTATCTTTCTCCAGTCCTCATTACTTCCACAATTCTGATGATCTGGAGAAGGATCACATACTTGGCAGGCATTCTGAAATTGATAAAAATTATGCATTTTCTTCATGTAAAACACCTTTCATATAATACCTGGTATCAGTTACTTAGAGAAGTTTTCCATTTAAGAGTTATATACTATAGAATGTAAAAATCTTTCTCAAAATAAATTCACTTCCAATTCATGATCGTATTTGGAGGACTAAACTTATGCAAATTATTATTAAAACTATCAGATTAAGTTCCTTGAGGAACAGTAAAATCTAATTTAATAATACCACACAAAAGTAGGAAATTACATATTTTTATAACACTATTTTCTGTATGCACAATTGAATCCTTTAGTGGAATTATTAGAATAGTTTTACAGTTTGTTTAAAAAATATAACACTTTGTATTCAGATTTGTTCCATTATATACCAAAATAAGGAGTAATAAATTGTTTTATGATTTAAATTGCTGTCCAATGAAAAGCACGAAATAAAACAAATATATAACTAGTCATAGTTTCCTGAGAAAAGACAAAAAAGAAAAGTAGACAGAATATGAGACAGAAAAATTGCATAAATTCCCTGGTCTGTAATATGAGCTAAAAAATTAGACTTATGCAATATCTAAAAGCTAATCTCTTATTTAAGAATATTAGTCTTTTTAATTGTAAAGAATTTAAATGTAGCTATTTAGCAAATTGTTGTTAGAGTTCACACTGAATCTCAAATACAAACAATCAAAAAGAGAATTTAACGAGTCTCCTAAATTCTAAATTATAGCAGAGAGAACTCTATTTTATTACATTCAATGCTATCTTTCCCTTTATAAGCACCTGCTAATGATCAACGGACAAATTATCTAATTAATTAACCTATATGTCTCCTAGTTTGCCATATTGTGATGCCTTGCTTATTGTTATGGTGGTGGAAGCCATACCACCAGTACTTCAAATACCAACTAACTCAAGCATGTTTACCAAATTTTAGCAGAATTCCCAGAATAAGAACATATCAAGAGAATGGAGAAGTTCAATTCTGAAAAGGTAGCCACAAAAAGCCTTAAATATGGTAGCGGAATATTGTCTAATGCAGTTTCATGTGGGATACCTGGAGAAGAGCTGCCTCTAAGGAGAACTGACCTTAACAGAAATAGAGCGACACGTTTTGGACCTTCATTTGCTGAGAGCGGGTCTCAAACTGAGAAGAAAAGGGGTACAGCATCTAATAATAATTAAAAGGTGAAGTATATGAAGTATAGATCTAGAAAAATTTAAAGTCAAAATAAAACGCATATATTTAAATTCTAGGCCTTGGTAAGTTGATATGGACTAGTATTGGCTAATTTGAATTGCATACACAGAGCGGCTTACTATTCTGTGAGTGACAAATTCATGAAGAATACTTCATGAAGTATAATGCTGCCTGTGCCAGGATAACACCTATACAGCGACATTGAAGACAAGTTACTATAAATATTATTTCAATTTACATCCATACACTAAATCCAAGGATGAAGAAACTGAAGAATTTTACTGATTTATTCTTCTAAAATAGATCAAGCATGTATTCAAGATGTACGTGATACTTATTGGTGACTGAAATGCAAAAGTGGGAAACTAGAAGGCAGTAACAGTTGTTTAAAAACTTGACCTTAATGATAGAACCAAAGTTGAAGTTCACATGATAGAATATTTCACAACAAAAATGTACAAATCTTTCAACAACACAAATGGTAACCATGTGTGGACCTTGCCTGATATAATCCACAGCAATCAAATTGATAACATGTGGGAAGAGAGAAGTTCAATATTGAGGTAGTGAGTTTATTGTGCCAACCTGGCCAATAAATACATGTGGGGTTAATTGAAGGGCAGAGAGATAAAAGGCGCAGGGAACATCGCCTTTCTAGTTTTTGAGTCTCTTGCTTTCTGATGGTCAGACTAGGTGCAGCTGCCTTAGCCAGTTCCCTGCTTTAGCTGGCCAGGCTCACTTCCTGCAAGTCATCTCTGAGGAGAAGCCACATGGACCTACCCAAATGCAGCCCTGGGTGTTGGAGCAGCCATGTGGAGACCCTGGTCAGTGCTGAGATGTTTACACATTCCTCCTGCAGTCAGCATCATTGCATCTGTTTTGGGAGATGGAGGAGGACTTTGTGGATTAGTGTTGGACATATGAGTTAATGGGTTAATGTTGGACTTGTGGGCTTGGACAGCACTGGGTTGGGATGCACTTAACCTTTATATAAAACTCTCTTTTATATGAGTTTCTGTGGATTTCTCTAATGTACCCAGACTGCCACAAATATCATCAACAAAAACAAGTCCAGTGGCAAACTATGTTACAGACAATCAATTCTTCATATGATTAAAAATGAAAAAATTTTTAAAAAGATCCATGAGATCCAAAATATGACCCTGAGTATATACCATTCTTAATTTAAGCACAATCTCAAAAGAGGCTTGACACACTGAATATTAAGGACGGAAGACTGGGCAAGTTCTGAGATGATAGCAAGAACAATGTAAATGATATAGGTATGAGCCCAATTAATAATAAAAAAAGAAGGAAAAAGTGATTAAAGACAGGAAAAACAAAACAAAAATTTATTCCAAAAGGGATTCCAACTTTCTTGTGAACATAGACTAACAAATTCAAATGGAAGAAATAAAAATTTAAATAATAGTTCTATGAACTGATCTTCCTTGTATTACAGCAACTGGATATTTTTATCCCTGATAACTTCAGGATCTTTAAAAAAAAACAATTTTTTGGCTTATATTTCACATATCATACAGTTCAATAATGTTAATGAGTTGTACGATATTGTCCACAACCAATTTTAGAACATTTACTTCGTTCTTGTACTCATTGTTATCAGCTCCCCACCTTCCCCAACCTCTTTGCCATCCTCCCCAAGAATCACCTTATAAACAGTCATTGTTTATAAGGATCTACCCATCCTTACAGACAGTGTACAGTAAAACATAGAAAACAAAGTACAGAAAAATGAAAAACCCCACTGAACTCTGCATCATAGCAAGACTAGTCACATCCCTGTTGCGTGGACAGCGGGGACTACCTGGAGGCTTTCTCCATGTGTGGACCTCGGGAATGGATTTGGCGTTACTTCTGTCATCTGTAGCCTTCTGCAAACCACGGGTTCACAATTGAAATTCTGATACCATTGTTTCCATTGTGTTCCATTGTTGTTCTTTCCTTTTAATTAAATTAATTATTTAATTATTTTCAATAACAATTTTATTGTAAATTGGGTGGAGGATTACATATCAGATCATCAATTTTGTATTTGACAGCTTAAATTATTAACCAAACCTTCAAATAGTTTACTCTTCATCTGTTCCTGATTTATCTTCTCCTCTTGTGGATTCCTCTCATTTTACCCAACACTCATCTGCAGCCTAGTCCATTACTGATCTTTCCTCTCTTACTCTTTACCCCTTGACAGTCTCCAAAATCTGTTCCTTTGGGGAAGTATTGGTTTTCTCCCTTATAACAGAGGTCTCATAAAATAGTTATTATATGTGATAGGCTACTTTTACTCAACAAAATGTACTCCAGGTCCATCCATACCAAGGGGTGTTTTGTTTGTTTACCATTGTTTTTAATGATACATACTATTCCATTGTGTCTATGTACAAGAGGGTTTCTTTTATCCATTTTACTAGTGGACATTTTGTTGTTTCCTTCTTGTTATGGTAAATAGAACTGCAATGAACATGGGTGTGCTTATATATGTTTGTGAACATAAATCTTGAAGTGTGATTTTTTTATCATTTTATTAGGGGCTCATACAACTCTTATCACAATCTATACACACATCAATTGTGTAAAGCACATTTGTACATTCATTGCCTTCATATAGTCACATATAGTTCCTTGTAATTGGTTCCCTCTTTCCAACCCACTCTCCTTCTACCCTCCCTGTATCGCCATATAATGTTTGGTACATAAATATCCTTAGGAATGCATGAATTGGTGGATGCATTACACTTTCCATACTCCCTGAACTATGCTTGTCAAAAAACTCATTGTCTTACAGTCTATTCCAATTCATCAACATCCTGAAGGTTTCCAAAACTGTAAATCTTTATGGGAGTAAACAACCTTGTCTTTATGGGAGCAAAGAACCCACAATACTGCTGGTGGATTTGAACCACCAACCTTAGGGATAGCTGGCCATTTTTTAACCCACTGTGCACCAGAGCTACTTGATCTATACTTCCTAGTAAGTGATATGATAACTATTCTGCTTGCATGAAGGTGGCCTCATTGAGCAGTAGGCGTTTTTGCTGAAGCCTTGCACATAATGATGAAAATGGGAATGTTCTGTGAGGTGGGATATGCATACCTGCAAACCCTAGCACTAGATATCTGTGTTGGATTGAAGAAATAATTTATTAATGTTAGTAGCAAATCATGATGCATACCTTTAAGTCAATTACAACAGGAAGACAGAATGAGTCAAGGTGAGGCTTGTGCTTTTGATATTTTAGTTACATTCTATTTTGAGATAGCTGTCTTTTCCCTTTATAAATTTTATGTTATTATTTAGTACACAACATTTTTAATGCATTGAAGATTGAACTGATTTGGGGAAATATTCCCTCCATTGAGTTTAATAGTTATTCCTGGTGGTGCAGCACATTAAGCAACAGGCTGTGAATCTAAAGTTCAGCAGTTCCACAGAGCAAAGCGAGACAGTCTGCCTCATTTAAGAAAACAGCCCTGAAACTCTATAGATCAGTTATATTCTGTCCTTTTTAATCACAAAAATTAAGAATCTACTAGGTGGCAGAGGGTACAGTGGGTTACTTTAAGTTTCAAACATTATTTAGAAAAAGGCATAATCCAATACATTTTTAAAGTGCCTCTAAAGAACCATATATGGTGTGATGGTTAGATTTTATGTCAACTTGGTGTATCTGTTTAAATGTAGGTGTGGAGTTCAACATATCAACACTCTTGCTGTATTTCTTCCGAGAAAGACCTGTTTATCCTTTCAGCAGTGTGTTTATCCGTTATACTTTCAATATTCTTCTTACAGCCTGATGACACTTGCTTGAGGGTGTGTCCTTCTTGTAAAGGGGGAGGAACTGAGCCCCCCTTTTGCCCTTCACCTTCCTGTTGGCCTGAATTGCACATCTGACCCTGAGGTTGACAGCCCATGCTGACTCAGGAGCCTGGGAACTATCAGTCCCCTGCAATGTTTCTATGGATCTTGGCTCAATGCAATTCTGTACCCACTAGTCCGTGATCTCCAGGCTCCCTCTTCACCTTGCTGCCTGATCCACCCACAGCTGTGCCAGTCTGAGAGTCTCCAGGTAGCATCTGACCTACAGACTTGAATTGGATTAGGCTGGATGGTTTTCTGGATATAAAATTATTTCTTGATATAAAATTCTTTCTTATACATATATAAAGAACACCGGTTTTGTTGCTCTAGAAAACTCAGCCTAACACAGATATTATGAAAAAAAAATGCATTGTGATTTTGTAACTGGATTTATATTTGCAGCAAGATATAAAAGAATTCATTTTAAGGCAGAAAATTGGGTAGTTATTGGTTATTAAGCCAGCTTCCTTTATGAGCATATTGAGCTAATTCAAACAGATATACCTTATAGAAAATGAAGGAAATAAATCTCAAACACTTAGTCAAAAATAAAAATTTACCAAAGATTGTTGTATACTTGGGGTATTTTACTGCCTTCTCAGTTCAGAGGCTGGCTATTTTGATTAATGCCGAGAATCTGTGGAATTGACTTCCCGAGAAATCTTGAGCAGGAGAGAAACCCATCTGTCTTACATAGCTTAGTTGTCGTATTGCCTGGAGGTAAAGGATAGATAACCTGAAATAGAATAAAGGACCCAAAGGAGGGGATTAAGTCACTGGATTAGTGGTGACCAAATGCTCTTTAGAAGGAATGGAAATTGTTCATTTTCATGGGAAAACTATTTTTCTCAGTGGCCTTAAAGTTTAGTAAGAGAATAACTGTATTACTTCATTAAAATGTCTATATAAGTGACTGAAACACTAGTTTCTCGATATTTATGTTCCATATATAGAAATGATAAATTATTCAGAAAATTCTTTCACTGCCATCTCTTTATTCTTTCTTATTCTCTTGATCTCCATTTCTCCCCTCTTTCTTGGCAATTCTATTCCCTAGCTTTATTTCATACTTCTTTTCTGTCCTCCTCCAGCTCCCTCTTCCTCCTCTGCTTTCTTTCTTCTTCTCTCTCCTCATTCCTTTCTGGTCTCTGATTTTTTATCAGCAGGGAGCTAACTTTTGCTCTTAAGTTGATCCAGATTCTTAAGCAAAAGACAAATGACCCATTCAGAGGATTCAATTAAAGAGAGATTACAGAAATATATAGATATATAAAAAGATGTGTTATGAATAAGATTCCTGGGTGTTATAGGTTACTCTCTGTAATAGTTAGGCTCATTGTGCCAACCTGGCTAATAAGAACATGTGGGTGGAGATTAATCAGGTCACAGTTTGATTGGAGGGCAAAGAGATAAATGGCTCCTCAAGGCCCGCTCTTTTCTCTCTTGCTCTCTGGTGATTAGACCAGTGCACTGCTGCTTTAGCTAGTTCTCTGTGTGCCACTGCACTACCAGTCTCCTACAAAAGTCGTTTGTCAGTTGAAATGGACCACTTCGGGCTACTTTGATTCAGGCAATTATATAGTCCACTATGTTGTTGTAGTTTTTAGTCATCAAGTTATGATGCAGGTGTTGTAGTTACGAAGTCATCAAATCAGCTCCAATACCATATGCGCAACAGATGGAAATACTGCCCAGTCCTGCACCATCCTCACCATTGTTTCTTTGCCCGAGCCCCTTGTGGCAGCCATGGTGTCACTCCTTGTCCAAGAGGGCATTCCTCTTTTTCAGTACCCCTCTACTTTACCAACATGATGGCCTTCTTAACTTGACTCTCCTGGCAACATGAACAAAGCATGTAAGTTTTCCAAGGAGCACTCTGGCTGCACTTCTTCCAAGAAAGATCTGCTTATCTTTCTCAATATTCTTCTCCAGCACCACATTCAAGTGCATTGATTCGTCTTCTATCTTATTTATTCGATGTCCAACTTTCACATGCATATGAAGCAATTGAAAATATCATCGCTTGAGTTGGGTGCACCTTTGTACACAAAGAAATAGCCTAGCTCTTCAATACTCTGAAGAAGTCTTATGCAACAGGTTTGCCTAATACATCCTTTGATCTCTTGACTGCCGCTTTCATGAACAGTGATTGTGGATCCAAGTAAGACAAAATCCTTGACAACTTCATCCTTTTTCCCATTTTTCAACATGTTATCTACTGGTCTAGTTGTGAGGATTTTGATCTACTTTACA
Organism: Echinops telfairi; assembly: GCF_000313985.2. Lineage (NCBI taxonomy): Eukaryota > Metazoa > Chordata > Mammalia > Afrosoricida > Tenrecidae > Echinops > Echinops telfairi. The sequence continues at coordinate 9,334,484 of NW_022103903.1, forward strand.
TTGAGTTGTAATCCATACTGAAAGTTGCAATCCTTAATCTTCATTAGCAAGTGCTTCAAGTCTTCCTTGTTTTTTGGAAGCAAGATTGTGTCATTTCTATATTGTAGATTGCTAATAAGCATTCCTCCAATCCTGATGACAAATTCTTCTTCATACAATCCAGCTTCTCTGATGATTTAGTCAGCATACAGATTGAATAAGTATGGTGAGAGGCTATAATCTCGTTGGGCACTTTTCCTGATTTTATATCATATAATAATCCTTTGTTCCATTCGTAGAGCTGCTTCTTGATTCATGTGCAATTTCTAAATGAGCACAATGAAGTGTTCCGGAATTACCATTCGTCTGAAGATTATTCATAGTCTCTTATGGTCCACACAGTGAAATGCTTTTGCATAGTTAATGAAACACAAATAATCATCTTTCTGGTATTCTCTGATTTGAGCCAAGATCCATCTGACATCCATGATGATTCCCTTATTTCACGTCCTCTTCTGAATCCATCCCGAAACTCTGGCATCTTCCTGACAATGTATTTATGTATATCATTGAAACACTCTCTACTATGCTAGGATTGGCAAAACAAGAAGAATAATAATTGACAATTCATGGTAAAAAGAATATTTCAATTTCTATCCTGAAGTAAAACATTGGCAGTGAAAGGATAATGGCCATATGCCTACAAGGTAACCCAGTTAATATGACTATTATTTAAGTTACACAGCAATCACTAAGGCTAAAGGTGAGAAAATTAAAGATATGTACTAACTTCTTCAGTCTGACATTGAGCAAACTTTCAATTGAGAGTTACAGGAGAATGGAATGTGAAAGCTGGAAATAAAGAAGGATAAGAAATTGGAAAATATGACTTTGATAGGATCAGTGCTGAAGATTGCAGGATTAATGACTTGACTTACTGAAAATTCCCCACCTCCTTTTTTTTTTCATTTAAAAAAACTATACATGTGTGTCTCTCCAGATAGAATACATAGAAATCAAATGGACTACATCTGTGGAAAGAGACAACAGAGAATCTGAGTATCATCTATCAGAATATGGTGAGCAGCAAACTTCAGGAAAAGCAGTTGCTTATATGCAAACTATAGATGGAGATAATGTAAATTAGTCCACAGAGTTAAAGTACATTCTTGATTATATATCTCTCTTGAATCGGTTTGATGCTTTGAACACTAATGACAGAAGAGTAGAGGAGTTATGGGATGATGTGTTAGTCAGGGTGGCTTAGAGAAACAAATTCATAGACAGTCACATATATATAAGAAAGAGTATATAATACCCTTTATATAAAGAGTAATTTAACATAAAGAAAACATCCCAGCCCAGTCCAAATCAAGTCCATAAGTCTGATATTAACCCATATGTTTGATACCAATCTATAAAGTCCTCTTCAGACTCACGAAACATGCAATGAAGCTGAATGCAGGAAGATCACAGACCCGTGTTTGGAAGTCTTGTGGATCTAGTGGCATTGTAAGCATCTCAGCACTGGCAGGAGTCTCCACCTGGCTTTTCTGGCTCCAGAGGTCTGGCTCCATCAGCCTCTCTCCAGTCTTGTTCACAGGGATGTCTTTCAGGGAGTGAGCTGAGAGAGAGTGTGTCTCCTGCCTCCAAGGAGGAATGCAGGAATTCCCAAAATCCTCAGGAGAAGGCCATGCCCACAAAGAGGCCTCATTGGCTATGACCTGATTGACAGTCTAGACTCCACACCTTCACTCTGAATCCTCAAATTGACACCAAATGATGTAACTACCACAGAGGACATCAAGGACATCATACATAAAGAACCCAAAATTAATTTAAAAGTCGGGAAAAGAATAAACAACAGAAATGGATGCCAGAAAAGACTTCGAAGCTTGTTCTTGAATGTAGAGAAACTAAAATTAATGAAAAGAATGATCAAGTGAGAGCTGAATAAGATTTTAAAAGATAGTCTAAGACGACATAGAAGAGAATAATAAAATGTTTAATGGTCTAGAGTTAGAAACCTAAAGAGGGAAGAACAGAATCAGCATTCTCAAAGTAAAAGAACTGAAACAAAAATTTAAGCCTCAAGTTACAATACTGAAGAATTCTATGAGCAAAAAGATTAAACTGTGAGAAGCATAAAACATGTGAAAAGAATGCTTCCCATAATTTATACCTTCTGATGTAGTTCTTCACCCACAGTTCTAATATTCATCCACCTTGAGGGGGGTTATACATCCATCATTGCTATCAGTTCCCCTTTCCCACCCCACCCCCCTTCCTGTACCTTCCTGGAATCATTACTCCAATCACTCTTTCTGAGGGCATTTTCTATCCTGGATTTCGTGGGTTGATAGCTCTTATCTGTACCAATGTACATAGGTTGGTCTAGCAGGATTTGTGAGGTAGAGCTAGGGCCATGACAGTGTGTGTGTGTGTGGGGGGCATTAAAAAATTAGAAGAATGTTGGGTGTTTTGTTGGTGCTACACTGAATTCCAGCCCGGATGAGTAGCCCCATACGTGTGTCCCTTCTGTGTAGGAGTTTCCAATTATCAACAGATAGGCTTGGGTCTCCACTCTGACCCTTCTCTTTCACAATAATGTGATTGTTTCTTTTTGATCTTCTGATACCTGATCCCATCGACACCTCATTATCACATAGGCTAGTGTGCATCTTCCATGTGGACTTTGTTGCTTCCCTCCTAGATGGCTGCTTGTTTAACTTTAAACAAGGCTTTAACTTTAAAAAAGCCTTTAAGACCCCAGAAGCTATTTCTTTTAATAGCTGTGCACCATAGCCTTTTCTACCACATTTGTTTATGCACCCATTTTGTCTTTAGAAATTGTGTTGGGAAGGAGAGTATCACACAGTGCCACATTCTTGTGTTCTTGTGTTGAGGGAAGACTTAAGTAGAGGCCCAAAGTCTGTCTGCTACGTTAGTATATAAATATATACACATAGCCCAATACCCCTATCTTTATATATTAATATATTTACATACATACATGTCTATATTTATACCTCTCTCTATAGCTTTTACCGCATATTTCTTCCTCTATTTCCTTTACTATGGTAGTTACATAATCTGGTGTCAATTTAAGAGGATTATGAGGGAAGGGGTTGAGTCTGGCCTGTCAATATATAACCAATGTGGCCTCTATGTGGGCATGGCCTTCTCCTGAGAATTCTGGGAACGCCTGCATTTCCTCCTTGAAGGCAGGAGACACTTCTCTCTCGGCTCACTTCCTTAGGGACTCTTTACTGACAAGGCTGACTCTCTGCGAGATATCCCTAAGAAGAAGCCACATGGACCTACCCTGATGCAGCCCTGGGTGCTGGAGAAGCTGTGTGGAGACCCTTGCCAACACTGAGAAGCTTACACCACAACTAGATCCAAGACATCCAACCCACTGGCCTGTGATCCTCCTGCATTCGGCATCGTTGCATGTATTTCATGAGTCTGAAGAGGACTTTATAGATTGGTAATGGACATATGGGCTAATATTGGTCTTTTGGACTTGATCTGTCCTGGGCTGGGAGGTTTTCTCAATATTCAATTGCTCTTCTATATAAACCTCTTTCTTATATACATATGAGTATCTATGAATTTGTTTCTCTAGTCTACCCAGACTAATACACCCATCATCATGATCACCCTTCTTTCAGCTCTCATTAACTCCTCTCAGCTACATTACAATTTATCAAACACCACCAGACATTCTATACCTTCCTTGATGTCTATTTTAGATCCCCTGTTGTTGCCCTGTCCCTGAATTAATTGGCTCAGCACTCACTTCCCCTTGCCTCTTCGTCTCCCACATCTGCCCCACACCCACTCTGGAACCATTGGTACCAGTGTTTTCTCCTCTGGATTGTTTATCCTGCCTAGCTTATATAAATAGACATATGGGGAAGGAAAGCAAAAAAAAAAGTCTATACGGAGTTCCAGATCTATCTGCTGACTTTTGTGAATGCTCCCAACCAGGTCAGGGGAGGTGTCAAGTACTGCCCCCCCAGTCAGAAGTCTCTTCTTGGGATTTCTTAGGCACTTTATGACTTTAGCCCCATTGCCATTCTGTTATTGTCCCTTCCTGATTTGTCCCACTGTGGGGAGAGATCAGATTGGATACCCTTCCTGCACAGTTTCTCCAGTGTTGTCCTCTGTAGTGCTGTTGGCCTGTGAGGGGATGACATGTCTTGACCTGGGGCCGGCTCTACAATCCTCTATGTGCATTGGCTGCTCTGAACAGGAGCGGTGCCCTTGAGGCTTGGTTGGCCTGGTTGAAGTCCACTCTCTCTCTCTCTTTCCCTCTTAGTTTGTTTTCATGTGGACAGGACAGACTGGCCAGCCTATCCAGTCTGTATCTTCAGTGCTGTCCTCTGTATCACCTTCTTCTGGGGGTGGTCAACATAGTTCGGATTGGGGCTGGCTCCTCAGTCTTCTCTGTTAATGAGTAGCCCTCAAGGCTGGGCACATGGGAATGAGGTCTGGTCTCTCACTCTGTTTCCTGTGGAGACATAAACTATACCCTCTCCTGCTACAACAATGACATTATTGTTTTTTCCCCTTCATTTTAATTGGATGCCATATGCATCCCTAGGTTTGTTCTGACCCCTGCAAGAGTGCCTGGACCTTGCCCCGGAAATTATGAATTACATTACTTTTCCGCTATGCCCACTGTGCTGCTTGGACTTACCTCAGTGTTCTCATGTTGCATTTGTCCTTTTGTCCATGGCTAACTTCACTTAGCATAATTTTTTCTAACTCTTCCCTTGAGACAATATGCTTCATGAGATCATTATAGGTTTTCATGGGTGTGTAGTACTCAATTGTATGGATATACCAGAATTTTTAAATCAATTTGTCAGTTGACGGAAATTAGGTTGTTTCCAACTCCTTGTGATTGTGAACTGCACAACAATAGCATTGGAGCACAGGTGTTTGGTTGTGGTCTGTTTCTTACCTCTTCTGGGTATAAGCCCAATAGCGGGATTTCTGGGTTGTATGGTAGCTACATATCCACTTGCTTTAGGTATCTCCGAATCAGTTTCCATAGTGACTGTAGAAACCTACAAGACCACCAGCAAGGGGCAAGGGATGAGAGTTCATATCTAACCCCTTCCAAAAATTCAATATTTTGAATTGGGCTATATTTGAGGATGTTAGGTGGGATCTCATGGTTGTTTTAATTTGAATTTCCCTAATGGCCAATGATCAGGAACATTTTTTCATATAATTATTGGTTATTCGGGTTTCTGCCTTTGTGAAACTTCAGTTCAGATCATTTGCCCACCTCCTCAATGGGCTGTTTGTTTGTTTTTCTTATTGTACGCTAGCAGAGTATTGCAGATTTTAGTAATAAACCCTTTGTCTGACGTGTCATTGCTAAAAATCTTTTTCCAGTCTGTGGGCTTTCTTATTAATCTCTTGGTGCAATCTTTTGATATACATAGAAATTTTATCTTTAGTATATCTTACTTGTCAATTTGTGCTTTCTCTATGTGTATGTCCTTCCCTAAATCCAGTAGCCTATAGAATCCCAGCTCCAGGTTCTTTGGTTTGTCCAAATTCTGTCTTTGATGGCCCTTATAGTTTGGGGGTTTACCTCGATCCCTGTGATCCAACTTGAATTAGTTTTTGTGCATGGAGTAAGGTAAGGGTCTTCATTTTTCTGCAGGTAAATATCCATTTTTTTCCAGCACCACTTGTTAAAGAGGGCGTCCACTTCCCATTTGCTATTTTGGGGGCTCTCATCAAAGACCAGTTGTCTATATGCTGATGATTTTATTTCTGGATTTCCTGTTCCTTTGCATTGTTCTGAGTCTCTGTCATTATCCCATTACCATGCTGTTTTGAACACTGTGGCTATATAATATATGTTTAAGTCAGGTAGAGCAAGCCCTCTAACTTTGTCCTTCTTCTTCAGGAGTTCTCTGCTAATTCTGGCCTTATTCCATTTCCATATGAAGTTGGTAGTCAGTTTTTCCAATTCTTTGAAAAAGATCCTGGTATTTGTATCAGAAGAGAGTAAAGCTTACAGAGTGCCTTGGGTAGGACTGTCATTTTTACTATATTGAGTCTTCCATTTGCTGAAGTCACATTTGGTTTCTTTTAATTGTCTTCTGTAGATTTCCTTGTACAAATCCTTTGTGTTTTGGGTAAGGTATATCCCTAGCTATCTCAATTTGTGCTTGGCTATTGTGAGGGATACTACCTTCTTGATCTCCCCTTCTGTGATATTATATGACATATATAGAAATCAAATAAACTTGTTTGTTGATCTTTTATCCTGCCACTCTACCATATTCCTCTATCACTTCCACCACTCCAATTGTGGAGCTTTGCAGGCTTTCAATATATAGAATTATGTAATCTGCAAATAACTATAGTTTTATCTCTTCTTTCCCCTGACAAATATCTTTAATATCATTACTTTCCTCTATGTTGTTAGCTAGGACCTCCAGTACAATGTTGAATAAAAATGGGGACAAGGCGCATCCTTGTCTGGTCCCCTTTTTCAGTGCGATTGTTTTCATCTTTTCTCTGTTGACTATAATGCTGGCTATTGGTTTTTCATATATAGCTTGTATTATATTGAGGAATTTTCCTTCCATTTCTTTCTTCTTGAGAGCCTTAATTAGGAATGGGTGTTGGATTTTGTCAAATCCTTTTTCTGCATCTATTGATATTATCATGTGGTTCTTGTCCTTTTTCTTGTCAATGGGATGGGTAATGTTGATGGACTTTCAGATTTTGAACCAACTCTGCATCCCTGGCATGTATCCCATTTAGTCATGGTGAATTATTCATTTTATATACTTTTGTATTCTATTGACCAATATTTATTAAGGATTTTCACATCACTGTTCATTACAGATATCAGTCTATAGTTCTCTATTCTTGTGGGATACTTGCCCACCTTAGATATCTGTGTTATATTTGCTTCACAGAATGAGTTTAGGAGTCTGCCATCTTTTTCTATGCTCTTGAAGAGTTTGTGTAGGATACGTGTTAGCTCTTCCCTGAATCCTTGGTAAATTTCTCCTGTGAAGCTGTCTTGTCTGGGTTGGTTTTAGTTGGTAGTTCCTTGATAATTTTATCTATTTCTTCTATTGCTATAGGTCTGTTGGGGTTCTTGACAGCTATCTGGGATAATATAAGGAGGGATTGTTTATCCAAGTATTTGACCATGTCTTCCAAGTTGTTGAATTCATTGGAGTACAGACCTTCATAGTGCTGGCTAATTAGTTGTTTAACTTCATTAAGGTCTGTTGTAATTTCCCCTGTTTTATTCCTCATCTTGGATATAGATGTGTGCTCCTTCCTTTCTTTGGATAGGTTTGCCATTTGTCTGTTGACTCTGTTGATCCTTTCAAAGAACCAGTGGTTTTTTTACTGTGTTGACTTTTTTGCATTGTTTTTTTATTTTCCCATTCATTTATCACTACCCTAATTTTTATAATGTCTTTCTTTTTGCTATTAGTGAAATTATTTTGTTGACTCTGTTCTAATTTCTGGAGGTTTTGTGGCAGCATATCATTCATAAGTCTCTCTTCCTTTCTCCTGTATGCATGTTGCTCTCAAACTTCCTCTGATAACTTCTTTTGCCATGTCCCATAGGTTTTGGTACATTGTGTTCTCATTTTCATTGGTTTCTAAAAACTTCCTAATTTATTCTCTGATCTGTGCCAGTATACACTCTTTTTGCAGAAAAATGTTATTCGTGTTCCAATTGTTTGCCTTTGTTATCTTGGTCTTCCTTTTGTTAATTTCCAGCTTTATGGCACAGTGGTCTGAGAGCAGTCTGAATGACCTCTGTGTGCTTAAATTTACTCAGGCTCAACTTGTTTCCCAGCATATGATCTATTTTCAAATATGTGCCATGTGCACTTGAAAATAATGTAATTTTATTTTGCATTTTGGTGGAGAGCTCTAAAAAATGTGTATCTGGTCGAGTCATCTAATTGGAGAGTTTAGTTATGTAGTTTCCTTGTTGAGCATCTTCTATCTTTCTCAGGGAGTGGTGTATTAAAATCACCTGGTTGGTAAGGCTGTATGATTAGTAAGCCTGTGATTTCTTTTTTTATCCTTTGAAGAATTTAATGAATTTTGTACATCTCTCATTGGGCATGTACATATTTATTATGGTTCCTGGTTCCTGATCTAATGATCCTGTGAGCAATATATAGTGCCTATCCTTGTCTCTTGTTATGGTTTGCAACTTGAGATCAATTTTGTCAGAGATTGTGATTGTGACCCCTGATTGTTTTAAGCTACCATTTGCTTGGCATATTTTTCACTAGTCTTTAATTCTCAGCCTATTATTGACTGTGAGCTTAATATGTGTCTTTTGCAGACAACAAATTAATAGATAATACTTTCTAAACCAGTCTGCTAGACTTTGTCTTTTACTGGATGTATTCGGGTCATTGACATTTAGCGTTATTACAACCATATGTGGAGTCCTTGTTGTCATTTTGCACCTTTTGTGTTGGATGTTCTCCTACCTGCATCCATATCAAGGTGCTTAGTATCTCTCTGCTTCCTGTATGTGCGGGGCTTCATTCTCACTTTCTTTTCACAGTTGTGGCAATGGGGTTGTTTTTGGTGTGATAACGTCTGGATGGAGTTGTGCTATGTAGTGGTCTCCTATTTGTGTTCACTGAATGTTGGTCTTCTGCCCACAGTGAATCCGCAAGGATTTTTTGCAGAGCTGGGTTTCAATTGATGTATTCCTTGAGTTTTTACTTGTTGGGAAGACTCTTCCCTCTGTTTTTCTTGATAGATATTTTTGCCAGGACAGAGAATTCTTGGATTGTCATTGTTCTCTTTCATCTTTTGGAAGATATTTTTCCACTCTCACCTCTGCTTCATGGTATCTGCTGATAAGTCTGGGCATATTCTTATTTGAGTACCTTTATATGTGACTGGATTTTTTTCTCTAGCTGCTCTTATGACTTTCTCCTTATCCTTAAAGTTGGATAAGTTAAGTATTATGTGCCTTGGTAAGTTTTTCCTGGGATGTAGTCTAATTGGTGTCTCTCTGCTTCCTGTATGATTGTCTGATTCACCTAATTTGGAAAGTGTTCTTCCAGGAATTCCCTCACTACTTTTGTTCTTCCTTGTATCTTGTTCTGGTATCTCAATTATTTGAATATTGTTTCTATTCATAGCATCAGTCATTGTTCTCAAGTTTTCTTCAGTTTCTTTTATTGTTTCACTCTCTTTCCATTTGTTGTAGTCTGCCTGGTTGTCCTTGAGATCCCAGGTAGGGTTCTCTGGTTCTTTTAGTATGTTCTTGAGGTCTTTTGTCTTGTTCTTTCCTTTTGTTACCACATCCCTCAACTCTTTTAATTCCCTTTGGTGTGTGGACTTTATCTCGTCTATTATTTCATCCTGTTCCTGTATTGATTCCCTGGCATGCTGTGTGACTCCAAACAGCATTCTGAATTCAGCAAGGGGGTTGGGCAGATCAATGACTGCTTTTATGAACATCATTAGGTTCAGAACTACTGGCATTGCATTTTGTTTGTTCTTTATTTTTCTTGTTGAGGCAAGTTGCTGTCTGCGTGATGTTTTGGAGGAACTTGGTGCCATTTTCCTGGGTATCAAAGAGCCCTGAGCTTTGTCTCTGTGAGTCTGGTAAGATGATTCTGAGGACTATCTTTGGCCAAATGTGCTGGGGGTTCAGGTTACCGTTTATCTCACTGGGGTTTCACTCTCTCTCTAGTCATCAGGGATTCCCTTTTTTTCTGTAGTTTGATGGTCCTCTTGGGCAATGTAGATATGGGCACTGAAATTGGTGCTGTGAATACTAATCAGGCAATGTGCTGTAGTGACTTTGTGGCTGGTATTGTTGGAAGGCTTTGGAGGGCAGATTGAGGCCTGCTGCTTTACACAGGGCACTGGGCTAGGGAGAGTCAGTGGTGTAGCCACAAGGCCACTACAGGCTGGCAGGTGACCTGCATGTCTAGGTCATGTGGTAGAGAATCTGTGGAGTCAAGGCTGGTTGGCTGGTGGGGTCTTGGGTCCAGGTCAGGTCAACAGGTGAGCCACAGGACCGGGGATAGTTGGTGTTGTGGCCAGGAGCGTCAGGTGGGTTAATGGTGGTTGTAGAGCAGGGCTTGGCTGCCCTGTGAGGCAATTCTGGTCCAGGGTGAATCTGTGGGTGTGCCACAGGTCAAGACCAGCCCAGTGGAGGGGTCCTCACAGCCGAAGTTGATCACCACGGGGACTGCGGGGAATGGGGTGTCCTGGCAGAAAGATCTGGAGATGGACGCCACTCAAACTCTGGTCACGGCATCAAGAGCCATGATCAGGAACAGAGGAAGGATCCAGCTGCGGTGTTAAAGGTTACAGACGACACTGAGTAAGTTTCTAGAGATTTCCATGTGTTAAAGGCATCCATGGACAGCTTCCAGACTCCAACTATGTCAGCGTGGACCAGTCAGAAGGTAAGTCAGGCACTGGGAGTGTTCTCCTGAGTTAGGAGGGGGTGGTTAGTGTGGTGGGTTCCAGCAGTGGCTGGTAGAACTGCAGGTGGGAGGTGTTAGGGGTATCAGCTGTGGCAGGAATTTCTGTGGGCAGATGGCAGGCAAGGCCTATCTGTGGCTGCTAGAGCCACTAGTAGATGCCTGGAAGGTACCAGGTGAGGCAGTGGAAGGTACCAGGTGAGGCAGTGGAAACTTCTACCTGACAGAGAGAAGGTGACCAGTTGCAGTGGGAGTACCACAGGAGGACCGTGGACCGCCTCCTGATGCTGCAGAGGAAGCCATGGGCAGGTGACAAGTGGGTGATGAGTGGGCTCCAGTTGCAGTGGGAAGGTGCTGATCATGGTGGGAAAAGCCACACCCAGTTGGTGGAAGGGTGCCGAACATGGTGGGGGAAGTTACATGCAGCTGACAGTGGGTTGTGGGGGGTCCAGCCACAGCTGAAAAAGTTTCATTATGGTGGCTGGTGGGCTCCAGGTGTGGTGGTCAGGACATAGTGGTGGATAACTGGTGGGTTTTGGCCATGGTGGGCCTGCCGTAGCATGAGCAGTGCAGGCCAGAACAGCCTGGAACCAAGTCATAGATTTCCTGAGCTCTGGAGCAAGTATAGATGGTGGGAGAAAGTCACTTTCCAGGTCAGGGAAGAGACCACATTTCCGTGTGGTTTAATTATTTGGCCCAAACTCCCCACTCAGCCTTCTGGTCACCAAACTCACCAATCACTGAAGAGCTCCCAATGCCAGTTGTTTACTGGAGCGTCATCTTGCAGGAAGTCCAATTGCCAATTGCTCATGTATTTCTGGATGTGCTATGTGATCAAGAACTGGTGGATTGAAGGAAGAAGTTCAAGCTTCACTGAAGGCATTGGAAAAAAGACAGGGATCCAGGAATTGATAAATACCAATTTAAATGTTTCAAAAATGGAGACAACACTGGAGGTGCTTAGTTTTCTATGCCATGAAATTTGGAAGACAGAAACTGGTCAACTGACTGTAAGAGAGCCATATGTGTCCTCATTTCAAAGAAAAGTGTTTCAAAAGAATGCAGGATTATCAACTACCATTAATATCACACATAAGGAAAATTTTTTTTAGGATACTTTAAAAATGGTTCCAGCAGTCATCAGCAGATAATTGTGAGAAATTCAAATCAGATTCAAAATAAAGTGAGGATATCATTATTGATATTAGATGGATATTAGTTCAGAGTAGTGACTACCAGAAAGATATGTACCTTTGTTTTATTTACTCTGCAAACATATTTTACTCTGCAAAGCTTAACACAACCACGGTATTTTCAATAACTTCATACGCATATGGAAGATGAAGAATTATGACCAAAGAAGTTACATCTTTGAATCATAAAGACATTTGCTGGCAAAGGATACAGACTTCCAGAGGAAATTAAAATAAATCTATTGGAAGAAGTACAGCCAGAGCATTTCATAGGAGAGAAAATTATCAGACTTCCCCCCATGATACTTTGGAGATGTCTTCAGCCATGACTAGTCCCTGGAGAATAACATCACTCTGTACAAAGTAGAGGAAGATTCTAACCAAAATGTATTGTTTGCAAAAATGGGCGCAAATATATGTACATTTGTAAGATTGGTGCAGGAATAGACAGTGTTTCATTTTATTTTATATGGGATTGCCATTTGTAATTGATTCAATGATTTTTATTAACAACAGCCTCTAATGATCTAATTTTCTACTCATCTTGCCAACTGGACTGAGGTAGCAAGCAAATTTTAATGAACTATATTGATTTAAAATAGATGTCCCATTCCAAGTCATATCTAGTAAAATAAAACAAAACAAATAAAACAAATTCAACATATTTAGTGAAAACCATAGTCCTACTGTATCTAGTCACCAGCTTGTAATGACATTAGTTTCTTCTGTATCTACATAATAGTTATAAAACTAATAGTGATTATAAATAATGATGATATTATAATAGCTTGTATATGCTAAAAGTCCTAAAATAATAGTCCCAGTAAAAACTGCATTGCTTACTCAAAAAGGAATTATTGGACATTATTATAATCAGTTATTTTAAATAAAAAATCTATAGTTGTTGATAGATAGTAACCAAATATATTAAAACTACAACTTTCACTTAATATAATGGTTTTGTTTTTTTCACCAGTTACGATAATGTGTAATCTATGTAGTTCATCTTCAAGAACTCAAAAATTGCTATCATTTAAGTTTTTGTTGGGTACTGATCATTTGATTTCTACTTATAGCTACTTTATGTGACACAGGAGAAAGTCCTCATAAGTTGCTCTTGGCTGTAATCTTTAGAAAAGCAGATCCACCCTGTCTTTCTCCCAAGGGACCCTTTTTGTTAACAGCCAAGCACTTCATCAGGCCTCCTTGTATTGGTATCGTGCCTTTAAGTCTGCGCTGTGGGTCACACTAGAACAGCTCCTTGGGTTTCTAAGGCTGGCGTCTCTTCAGAAGGCGATGCCTTCATCTTGGTCCCACAGAGTAGCCCAACACTGAGCCACTGTGCTTCCAGGGTTCCTTTAATTAACACTTAGCAAATGCAAAACACATGTTAAAAATAAATTAAAATATCTGAATGATTATAGCCAAATTTTACTAATATTTTAAAAATAGTTATACATTGGGCTGCTAATCACAAGGTCAGCAGTTCAAAAACACCAACTGGTCCTCGGTGATAAAGATGAATCTTTCTATTTCTGTGAAAAGTTACAGTCTCAGAAACCTAAAGAGGCATTTCTACCCTGCCCTGTAGGGTCACTATGTGTTGGAATAGACTTGTTGACAGTGAGGGTTTTCTTTGGTATATCATTCCATATATAATATTTATTCCTATTTATATTATTCTAAATAGCTCTTTGTACTAAAAATCTAGAACTCTATCTAGTCTTAAGCAAACTATATCTTAATACATAGATATTTTATATGCCTGTGAAATACCAAGTATATATACACTTTATTACCATTTTCTTTTTTTTTCATATAAAAATTATCAGGACACTTTCAGACCCAAAATGCATGCACAGTAAGAAACAATAACCATTGCCATTGAATCAATTACAGCTCATAGTGCTGCTGTAGGACATAGTAGAGTTGGAATATTTAGTTTTTAGAGACTGCAAATCTTTATAGGTGCAGAAAGGTTCAGCTTTCTCCAGAATGGTGGCAGATGATTTCGAACTGCTAACCATGCTTCAATGAGCTCTTCATTATTTTCCTATTGTGCAAGCATATACAGTGGGGACAAGTAAGTGCATTTGCATATGTAAAACCACCATTGACTTTAAAGGACAAAGAGACACAAATCTAAAGAGGCTAGGTGACTTTCTCAAGGTTACATAGTAGTAAATGATATGATTAGCGAAGTCAATGAAGAATGCCAAAAAAATTGTAGGTTGCTTCTCCTTTCAAATATTTTTAAATTTCTCTAGTTTGTCAGCATCTCTTTGAATTGCATGCTAGACCAAACTGATTTGTTTTCTGTGTTTTGGAGGTATAAAGTCAGTATCCTATATATTTACATTTGTTGGTTCTGTTAGGCGATACTCATTCAATCCCTACTCACAGCGGCCCTGTGCACTACCCACTGAAACAGAAGCAGGCCCTGCGCCCGTCCTCACACTCTTCTTTAACCAATTATTGCAGCCACTGTGTCAGTCCCACTTCTTGATTGTCTTCCTCTTTTCCGCTGGCTTTCTGCTTTACCCAATATGATGCCCCTTTTCAGGGTCTGGTCTCTTCTGAGAAACATGGCTAAAGTACATGCGATCTTCTTGTCTAAGGACAATTCTTCCAAAACATATTTGTTTCTTCTTCTGGGAGTCCACAGGACTTTCAATATTCTTCTCCTGCACCATAATTTCAATGCATCAGCTCTTCTGCGGTCTTCCTCGTTCACTGTCCAGTTTTCATCTACACATGAAGTAATTGAAAATATCACAGCTTGGGTCAGGTGGACCTTAGAATTTAAAATGACATACATCTTTGTTCTTCAACATTTCAAAGCGATCTGCCTTCCTCTAATCCTGATGACTCATTCTTCATATAGCCCAGCTTCTCTGGATATTTGTTCAGCAACAGAAGGAATAAAGTAAGCAACCCTAAAGTACACCTTTTTTAATTTTAAACCATGTCACATGCTCTTATTCTGTTTAAATTACAGCTTCTTGGTTCTTGCATAGGTTCTGCATGAGCAAAATGAGGTGTTCTGGAATTCATATTTTTCTAAATTAGTATGATTTATTATTTAGTATTTGCTCATGATTTAGTATTTTAGTGTTTTTTGTGTTTGTCCTTTAATGCATGATGCAATTAAATTGATAAATGTGCATGAATTATAGCAATATATATATAATTTTGGTTGTGGATATTTTAGAAACAGAACAAATAAGTATGATAAGCCAAAACATCAGAAAATACCAAGATGATTTACATTTTGTACCTACATTTCAATTTTGATGGATTTGTTGCTCTTGAAAATTAAATTCAAACTACCAAAAAGCCTGTTCTAAATTATTTATTTTTGATGAATAGAAAGCTATATTGATTTTTCACTCAGTCATCTAGCTAACTCATCTTAGAAGCTATTCCATCAATTGATTATGCATTCTGACTAACAGTTTGTATTAATTAAGAAGCGATGACTAAATCTTGTCGGGGAGTGAAGTATGTTAATCCTTCCCCTTATACATGAACATTTCCAGAAGGAATGTAACCTTGCTACCATATCTCAAGGAAAACAAGCAAGACAGCAAACAAACAAACAAGTAAACCATGCCAAAGTGAAGGACATAAAACCATGTAATTTTTAACTGGGGATAAATTGTTGAGAAAATAGATTAACTAATGAAATATGATTATCCTTATTTGCTGAGATTATAAATTTCTGCTGTTAGACTAGAAAATAATTTTATTAAATGATCCACTAGAAGGTATAACTCAGTGAAGGCATATGGAAGCCGTGTATTTAACAAGACTCTGTAATGATGAAACTGTCCAACAATGGATATTTTTTGTAGAAGACTTTTCTACTTTGGAAGGAAATAACACTTAATTAGAGCAATGATCTTTTCAAGAGCGGATTGTCGGATTGTCTCAAATTGACAATCTGTTCTCTATTCTCTCTCTTTCATTATGTGCGTATGTCAAAATATATCTTCCGCATTGCTGATTTAAAAGGCTTTAGAAAGTGATAATACTTGGCTTTAAACTAGAATCACACACACAAATTTAATCCATTTGCACAGAAACAATAGTAGAAAATTTCAATTATATAATGTGATGGTGCTTACAGAATTATAATTTAAATGAATTGTCAACTTTTCAAAGCATGCTTACTTAAAATCTTAAGAAAGAACATAATATTTCATTTTTCTCAGTAGTGATAAATAATCTATGCCTGTGGATAACATTCTCAAAGTCATGTTTTTATTACTTCATGCTGGTTGATATATAGTTTATTTAATGGCTCAATTTGGGGGTATAAAATTCCCACATGTAATGTCATGTGGTTTACATTGCTATTTTTAGTTTTCTTCATTTCCAATAAAATTTGACATAAGAGTGATAATAACTACAGTTAAGTGGACACTGTAAGAATACCAAATACTTATCTCACCAAATATTTAGATAAAATCTATATAATCTGTTAATTAATAATATATAATTTAGCATTTTCCTACTGTTTTACCCATGAGAAAAGGATATGGTCCTTCATACTGTGCAATTTATGCAAATCTTCAGTCACCTACAATAGGAGAATAGGTTGGGAGTCCTCACAGCACTTTACCTCTGACCTGTTGGCTAGAAATTTGTGGATTTCCTACTATGTCCTTATGCCAGTCATAAACCAGGTGTCCCCAGAGGTACCCTTAATTCAGAACTGCTAGCTCCTATTACTTCCATTGATAGTTGAAAATTTGGTTGTTCTCTAGAACAACTCAGAGAAAGCACTGTATTTGTGAGTTTCATTATCACAAATGTGATACAAATGAAGAGACACATGATTTGGAGGTGTTCCAAATTTAGAACGTCTATGTCTCAAGCAGGAACTCATTACAATCCCATACCAATACCTGTCCATCAGTTTGTCATACTTGTAATCTATGATGCTGGAAAATATATCACAGGTATTTCAAATATGAGCCAGGTCAACAAAGATAAACAGGTTTCATGGGAACTCCCTGACTAATAATAGACCATGAGAAACAAATAGGTTGTCTACTTTTGAGACATTACTCACTGAAAACCTTAAGAATATGAGTGTAACATTATTAGATATAGTGCTTCATCATGTAAGTCACTCAAAATGTGACTGGGGAAAGGTTGGCTCCTTAAAGTACAGTCAACCAAAATGATAAGGATTAAAGCATTTGGTTCCTTTATCTGTTGATGGAGCATGACTTATAATGAGAAGAAACAGCTGCACATATCCATTAACATTAGAAATATGGACTGAAATGTATTTCTAGGAAAATTAGAAGCCATCAAAAATGAAATGTAATTCAGAAAGATTAAAATCCTAGTTCTGATTTTAGCCCTTTTGAATCAGGTAATCATATTATTATGCCTGAAATGACAAATTCAAAAAGAATGGCCTAATACTCATACTCAAAAAAAAAGTTGAAGATTTATCTTAAAGTACAATGTTTTTCATGATAAGGTAATACCTATATGACCTACAAAGAAGTTTGTTTAATACAACTATTATTCAAGCTTATGCACACACCAGTAAGGTTAAAGATCAGGAAATCAAAGAATTTTACTAGTTTCTTTAGTCTGAAATTGAACAAACATGCAATCAAATGCATTGACAATTATTTGTTATTATAATTTAAAAGTAGGGAGAAAAGATCAGCAATTGGAAAATATGGCTATGTGATAGAAACAAAATAATTCCCTTGTTGCAAATACCTTTTTACACAAAATAAATGGTGACTATACCAAAAAGATGATTTTTTTCTATTCCTATAAAGAATTGCAATCTTGGAAACACAGGGGCAGTTCTATCCTGACCTGTAGAATGGCTATGAGTTAGAATTGACTCTATGGCAGTACACACACACACACACACACACACACACACACACAATGCACAGGATACATAGGGATCAAATTAGCTACTTTTTCATGAAGAAATATTGGAGAAATTCAGTACTAGGAGTCAAAAACAAAGGCAGAGGCCAACTGGGACTACATCATCAATTCCTTATATGAAAGTTCAGGTTGAAGCTGAAAAAATTTAAAACAATTTCATAAGCGAAAAATAAGACCTTAAGTATATCCAACTGAATTTTAAGACTATATCAAGAATACATATTTGACACATTGAACACTAATGAAAAGATTTATGGGATGACAAGAAAAACATCATACTTGAAGAAAGCAAAAGGATATTAAAAAGAATATAACAAGTTATTACATTGGATGTCAGCAGAGACTGAAAATTGCTCTCATCATGGAGTGGAAAAATTGAAACAATTATGAAGCAAAAGAGCTAACTAGAGCATTTCAAAGGACAAGTTGAAAAACAACGTAAAATATTATCATGAAATATGCATAACCCGGAGTTAGAAAGCCACAAAAGAAGAACATACTTTTGATATTTCAAGCTAAAAAAACACACCTAAAAATACTAATAGAAGCCTTGATTTGGAATGTTGAAAGGTTTTGTAGACAAAATATGGATTGCTGAAGGATCAAACGAAGGTGGAAGGAGTACACAATCAGTGTGCAACAATGACTGGTCGGCATTCAACCTTTTCAAGAGGTAGACTATAATCAAGAACCAATGGTCTTGATGGAAGAAGTAGGCTGAACTGAAGACATTAATGAAAATCAATTCTCCAAAAACAGATTTAATACCAATTGGAAGGGGTTAGCAGCTGATGAAACATTGGGAAGCCTCATTTTCCTATGCCTCCATGTTTGGTCAACTGACTGTAAAAGATACATGTTTTTCCCTTTCCAAATAAAGGCGGTCTAACAGAATATATAAATTATCTAACAATTTCTTTAATATAAAATGCAAGTAAAATTTTACTGAAGATAATTCAATAATGATTGCAACAGCGCCTTGACAGAGAGCTGCCAGCAATTCATTTTGCTTTCCTACAAGCAACAGATAAGAGTTACAATTTGCACCTATCTCCACAAACATTTGTTATTTTATTGACTTTTATTTATATACTTCTTAACAATCCTAATAAGAAAGTAAATATATGGTTTTGATTTGCATCTCTTTCATTGCTAACAATACTGAGCTTTTCCCCCTTTATTTTAACCTTTTAATGAGAATTATGTGGGGATATATATTTAAGATCATTTTTGTATTCAATAATTTAAATAAATTATCAAACCAACACTAGGCATCCTTTCGAACATTTGGTGTCCATTTGAATGCTCTTTGATTTAATGTTTATTTAAATCCTTTGCCCATTTCATGATTGTGTTGGATGCCTTTTTGATGTTATGTTACTACAGCTTTGCCTATTTTGGCAATTGCTATTTATTTTTTCAGAGATGCTGTTTCAAAGATATTCTTCCAGTTGATAACTTGTCTTTTCACATTATTAATGATGTCTTTCTATGAATAAGAGTTTCTGATTTTTGTGAAGTCCCAAATATTATTTTAATGTTTGCCAATTTTGCTTTTGTGATTATATTATTTAATTCCTTACTAAAAGCTAGGTCTGACAGTTGCTCCTGAATTTCATCTAAAGATTTTATTATTTGTGTTTGGACATATAGGCCCTTAATCCATTTTTATTCAGTAGAGGATATGGTAAAAAAAATATCATTGCTGATATCACATACAGCTCTGTTAAAGCAGAGAATACCGGGGATATGTTTATCATTGTTTACTTGACTATGCAATGTGTACGATAACAAATTATGGATAGAAGTGCAAAGTGTGTATCCAGAATACTTACTTTTGTACGTAGGAAACTGTACATGGATCAAGAAGTTGACAAACAGAACAAAAGTATACTACACAATTTAAAATAAAGAAGGGCATGCATCAAGGCTGTACCTTTTTATTCTACTTATTCAGTCTGCAAGCTGGGGAAATAATTTGATTAGATGGAATAAACACTAAGCATCAGGATTTATCAACAACCTGCGATATGCTAATGGTGGAATTTTGCTTGCTGAAAGTAAAGAGGGCTTGCACTACTTAGTAACTGCTTATATATGAACAGCAAATACTAGAGCCTTCATTATAAATTAAAATTAAATACAAGGAAAACAAAATTCTTCACAACTGAGTCAGTAAGCAACATCATGGCAAGCAAAAATAATATTGAAATTTTTGAAGATTGCATTTTACTTGGAACAAATTTCGGTGCCAGTAGAAGAAGCTGTTAGGAAATCACACAATTTATTACATTGGGTAAATCTACTAGAAAAAATCTCTTTAAAGAATTAAAAAAGAAAAATGTCACTTTGATGGTTGAAATATGTCTCAGCCAATGGTAGCATTTTCAATTTCCCTTTTTACATACAAAACCTAGACAATGACTAAGGAAGACCCCAAATAATTGCTGTTTTGGATCAGGGGAGAATTGATGCTTTGTATGATGGTGTTGGTGAAGAATATTGAATGCACCATGGTCTGCCAGGGAAACAAACCAATCCGTTTTAGAGGAAGGAGAGCCAGGATATTCCTTAGAAATGAGGTTGATGAGAATTATTCTCACATACTTTGGACACGTGGAGAATGACACAATGCTTCATATAGCGCAGGGCTAGTGAAAAATATGAGGACCTTCAATTAGATGAATTTGCACAGTGGTTTAAATAACGAGCTGGAACCTAACAGCAGTTGTGATGATGATGTAGGGCTGGGCAGTTTTTCATTCTGTTGTGTATTAGTTGAACCAAACCCATAGCATTTAAAAATAACAGCAACAAAACAACATAAAGAAAGAAAGTTACAAGAAAAACCACAAACAATGAATCCAACACAGATTATCAAATAGAATAAAGAAACCAGTAGCATTACAAAATAATACATGGAAAAATGACAACAATAAATGAAAATCTTTCAATCATTTTACAGAATATGGTTTATATGCACTAGTCAAGAAAGCAAATTGTAGAATTTATAAATAAACAGGACCCATGAAAATGAAGATTACAAAAAACACCATTTTAGACAAAAATTGACTAGAAATCAGCAGGTGGGAAATTTGCTAATCAAATGGCAATCAATAAAAGCTGGAGTGGCAATGTTAATTTCCATTAAAATAAACTTTAAGGCAAAAATTACTCTAGTAAGAGACAGAAAAACATTATCAAATATTTAAGGGTCAATTGAACAGGAAGACTTAAAAGTAAATATCTATGCATCCAACGTGAAAGCTTCAAAATACAAAAATTAAATTCTAACAGAATGGAGAACAAATGGCAACTCTATAATAATAGCTGTTAGCTGTTGTGAGCTGTGGTCATCAGTTGTGACTTCTAATGAACCTAGGGACAACAAAACAGAACACTGCAACACGACGCTCCACTATCCTGAAAATGGTCTTGTGTGTTGTCTCAATTAGTGCTCTCCATTTTATTTCTTTGGGTTTTAATAATATCCATTGCAATGGCTACACAGGTATGCTCTGGATAGTTATTCATCATACATGTTACAAAGTTTTTTCAGGTATGCCAATAACTGCCCAAAAGGCATAACACTTAGCTGGAAGCTCAGCCTAAAGGCAGTCAGCTCCACTTCAGTGGGTCAGCAAGAACAATATCCCCAATTAAATGTCCGCAGGCACTCAGTTCCACAAGTCAGCCTCCTGAACAGAAAACTCATCATTTGTTGCTCTGTGGATTGAGAAGTCCACCACACTGTTCCATGTGATGGCTCCTGCTCTTCTGCTGCTCCTTGGATGCTGTCTGGATCCCAGAGGTTCACTGCATTCAGAGGGAATGCTCCACTTCTGGCTCTCGCTGGTAATGAGATCCTTGTCCTGCTTCTCAGAGTTCATTTTATATACAGCAGGGGGGCATTGCAGGGAATCCTGTACACAATTACTTACAGGTGAGTCCTTTCAGTATCTTCCCTCATCTTTGTACTAGAGCCATTCAAGACCAGGTTGTTTGGTGGGAGTTAGAGACTTTGTCTGGAAGAGCCACATTAAATAGTTACTGCCCCTGAATATGTTTAAGCGCATTGTGGCAGTCACTCTGTCAATCCATATGACTAAAGGTCTTCTTTGCTTCTGCTTTATTGTGTCCTTTTCCAGCGAGTGATCTTGTTAGGTTCGAGCTCCCGGCCAGCAAGGGGTAGTACCGCTGGGTGGGCATTACACCTGGATTGGCACATCTAGGCCAGATGAATTTGAAATAAGCCCATCTCCAATACCATGTTAAAAAATAAATCATGATGAACCAAAGATCGAATTATAAATCCTACAAGTATTAAGGCCATCAATGAAAAAATAGGGACAAATTTAAGGACCCTAATAAAAGGCATAAATACACTATAAGAGATAATTAAAAATATCCAAACCATAGAAGACAAAACAAAGAATACCACCTACTAAAAATACAATATTTATTCACACCAAAAAACTTCTATAAAAGAGCTCACAGAGAATCCACAGATTGGGAAAATATATTCAGGAATAATACAGCAGAGAATGGGCTAATCTCAAAAATCTATAGAAAACTACAATATCTCAACAAGAAAAATAAAAATAAATACAAATACAAAAACCAATGAATAAATACAAGTAAGTACATCATCAGGCACAGACATAAATATACAGTTTACAGTGACATAGAGGCCTCTAACAATCATATGACAGATTGTGATCATTAGCAACAAGATAAATACAAATGAAAACAACAATGACATATCACCTTACAATGACAAAATTCAGTTGAATAAATGATAACAAATGCTGAAGAGAATGTGGGGAGATAGGAATGATTTTACAGTGCTGGTGGGAATGTAGAATTGTACAACCACTATGGAAATAAGTATGACACTTCCTTACACAAATTCAAATACAAGTGGTTTATGATCCAGCAATCTCTCTACTAGGTATATAATATTTTTAATGTTATGTACCCTATAATACTAAGAATATAAAATGAATACTCATATGTGCACCCATGTTGATTGCAGCAATTTCCACGATAGCAGAAACATGGAAATCACTAAAAATGCTAAGCGTAGAGGAATGGATAACAAGTTGTGGTCCATTCGTGCTATGGAATTTTATGCATCCATAAAAAAAAAATTAAAAACAAAGAAAATTCTTTTAAGCATGGTAAGGTAAGACATGGACAGAACTAGAGAACATATTGCTTATCAAACTCAATCAATTTACAAAGACAAATATTTAATAGCACCACGGTGATAAGGAAAAACAAAGAAAAAGAGCCAGGTGTATACACCAATAGACAACACGTTGATGACGAGGATGTCAAGGGTGGGGGAGGAAACAGGAAGAAAGAAGGGGTGAAAAAATGGAGCATTTAACAGGATATTGTTCTTGATTTCATTTCTTGAGATGGGCTGTGTTATATGTATATTTATGTAAAAAAAATAAACAAGAGAAAAATTCCAGATTTAAAAAGAGAATAAAACAATACAATATATCTTAGTCAAACTGTCCAATATTAAGGAAAAGGAGATGCTTTTGAGACCAGCTAAGGCCAAAAGAACAGTCACCTACAACGACAAACTGATAAGAATAATCTAAACCTTCTCAGCATACACCATGCAGACCAAAAAAAACCTTAATGATTTTAAAACATGGAGAAACTGCAGTCCATTCTCTCAGACTGCGACTCTATAAAACTAGAAACCCACAATGGAAAGAACAAGGGGAGAATTCTATGGA
This sequence comes from Echinops telfairi, assembly GCF_000313985.2. NCBI lineage: Eukaryota > Metazoa > Chordata > Mammalia > Afrosoricida > Tenrecidae > Echinops > Echinops telfairi. Next base: position 9,357,824 of record NW_022103903.1, read on the forward strand.
TGGAAACTGAACAACATACCACTTAAAAATTGGGTACAATTTACCCTTGTTAGTTTTCTGTTTTTATGTATATGAAATCCAGGAGAGGTAAATCTATAGAGAGTGTAATTTGATTCATGGCTCCTTATGGGTATGATAGGGGAGGTTGTGGGGAAATGGAGAGTGAATGATGCATAGAAGAACACAGAAAAAGTTCTAAAACTGATGGTGGTGATGATTGTACAACTTTTCTTGATGTGATTGAACTATTGAATTGTATGATATGTGAATTAAATGCCAATAAAATTGTTGAAATAAATAAGTTAAAAGCCCAATTTAAAAAAATTGACTGGGTATAGATAAAATAACAGATTAAATTGTAAAATTCCTTGAAACAAATGAGAATGAGGAAACAACAAAATGAAACATTTAGTACACACCAAAAGCAGTTATCACGGAGTAATTTATAGCAATCAATTCACATGTGAAAAAAGAGTAAACAACCAAAAGTAATGCCTTAATACAGCATTTTCATAAATGAGAAAGAAAACAGCAGAATAAACCCTTTTAAGAAAAGAAAGGAAATAATAAAGATCAGAGCAGAAATAAATGAACTGACAAACAGAACAATGGAAAAATAAGACAAGTAGGTGGGTCTCTGAAAGGACTAACAAAATGGACAGACCAATGGCAAACTTAACAAAGACAGAGAAGATGCAAATATCTAGAATTAGAGATGTAAAGGGTAACATCCAACAGAACCAAATGGAATTAAAAAAGAATACGCTACTCTAAAAATCTGTACTCCAACAAATTTGACAAACTAGTTGAAATGGAGAAAATTTCTAGAATCATACTCTCTATCCAAATTAACGTAGACTAATGTTGAAAACCAACAGACCCATAACCAAAAGAGATCGAACAGGTTATTAAGATACTTCCAAGCGAGGTGAGTTCAGGACCAGATGGCTTCACAGGGGACTCTTCCAAGTATTCCGAGAAGAGCCGTCACCAATTCTACATACTATTTCAGAACATAGAAAAGGACAGCGGACTCTCAAATTCATTCTATAAAGTGAGCATAATTCGGATAGCAAAACCGGGCAAAAGCACTACAAGGACCCACAAAGACTTGACAAAATGATTGTTGAAATCAACCAAGAGTTTGGCAACATGGCAGGATGTAGATTGACAAGTAGAAATCATTTGGTCTTCTGCATGCTAAAGAAGAGAGCTCTGAAATGGACATCAAGAAAACAGTACTGACATCAAGAAAACAGCCACACAAAAGATGAAGTGTTTAGGAATAAACGTAACAAGAGTAACAAAAGACTTGTACAAAGAAAACTACAGAACATTTTCACAAGAAACCAAAGGAGAACTGCACAAAGGAAAGACTATCCTATTTTCCTGGATAGAAAGGATTAATGTTGTGAACATGTTAATATAACCCAAAGCAATCTACAGATACAATATAATTCTGACCCAAACGCCAATTCCATTCTTTGAAGAAATGGAAAAATGATTTACCAGCATTATATAGAAAGCAAAGACACCAAGGGAAAGCAAAGAACTCCTTCAGAAGGACAGCAATATAGGAGGCTTCACACTACCCAACCTCAAATGTATTACACAGCCACTCTAGTCAAACAGCCTGGGACTGGTAAAATGATAGGTATACAGAGCAGTGGAACATAGCAAAAAACAAAAACAAAACAACAGAAATAAATGTATCTACCTAAGAGCAATTGATCTTTGACAAAGGACCAAAATATACTAAAAGAGAGCTAGTCTCTTCAAGAAATGGAGCTCACTCAATTGGAACTCCACCTGCAGAAGAATGAAACAGGACCCATATCTCACACCAAAATGAATCAAGATAAATCACAGACTTAACTGTAAACTCCAGAATTACATAGATCATCAATGAGGAAATGGGAACAAACTTAAAAGCTCTCTTGGAGAGCATACACATACTGTCACATACAGCAAAGGATTCACACACTGTAGAAGACAAAATATATCAATGGGACCTAGTTACAAATAAGACACTTAGGTGCATCACAAGATTTCATCAAAAGAATACAAAGAACCCACAGTCTGGGAAAAACCTTTTGCAATGATGCAATGGATAAGGGGTCACGCTCTAAAATATGTAGTGTGTTATGAAACCTCAGTAAGGAAAAAAAAAACCCAAACATTCAAATTATAATTGAACAAAAGACACGAGCAGACAGTTCACTTGAAATGATATTCAAATGACTAACAACATATGGAACATATGAAAAAAATGCTCAAGATCACTAGCCATCCAGAAGATGGAAATCAAAACACTGAGAATAATAGCCAACTTCAAAACAAAACAAAAAAACCAGAAAGCAACAACTGCTGGTGTGGTGTGGAGAAATTGGAAATCTCATACACTACTGGTGAGCTTTTCAACATGTATAAGCCATTATGGAAAGCAAGATGGAGTTAGCTAAAACAACAAGGACTGGAAATCCTATAATTTGGTAATACCTTTGCTGTGTATACACCCTAAAGAAGTAAGAGGGAACCGATTACAAGGAACTATACGTGACCCCTCCCTGGGGGACAGACAACAGAAAAGTGGGTGAAGGGAGACATCGCACAGGGCAAGATATGACAAAACAATAATTTATAAATTATCAAGGGCTCATTAGGGAGGGGGGAGCGGGGAGGGAGGGGAAAAATGAGGACCTAATGCCAAGGGCTTAAGTGGAGAGGAAAGGTTTTGAGAATGATGAGGGCAATGAATGTACAAATTAACTTTACACAATTGATGTATGTATGGATTGTGATAAGAGTTGTATGAGCCCCTAATAAAATGATTAAAAAAAAAGAAGTAAGAGACATGATTTTAACAGATGTATGCACCCCATGCTCATGACAGCACTCTTCACAATAGCATTATTAAGTTGGAAACGGCCCTAAAGTCCATCAGTAGCAGAATGGCTAAAGAAGCTTTGGTACAACAGAATACTATGCTTTTTAAAAAATTACTGATGAAACTATGAAGTACCTCACACCATGATGGACCTGGAGAAAATTTTGCTGAGTGAAGGCAATCAATCACAAAAGAACCAGTATTGTATAAGACCATTACTATAAGGACAAACACTGAAAGAAGGAGAGGCATTTTTCCTCAAGTGATAATCTGGCTATAACCGTCTAATCTGGTTTCCTAAACAATTTGGTTTCATGCTTGTCTAATGCTCATGATCCATTTATCACTTTCTTGCTTGCACTTTTAATAAAACCCTTTTCAGAGGAGACCTCAACTTACTTGGGAGTCAAATTTTTATTTAGAGGGCAGAGAGAAAGAATCAAATAATTCCTGCCATATAGCATCGTCTCATGGTCTCCCAAATTATAAACACACCCATACTTGTAATTAGTAAATTTCAATGAGAACTCATAACCATACTGGTGGGGTAGGGCTGTCTGTCTCTTAGAAGGTGATTACATTTCTATTGGTGGGTAAATCAAAGAGGGGCAGACTGCCCTTGGGGAATATGCCTAAAAATACTTACTTAGACTCCCAATGGGAGAATCCATCTTCTATGTTTTTTCTATTAATGCATTTTTAACCCAGTTTCTTTTCAGCTCTCAGTGAGTCTAGCTTTGTGCCATACGCTACTTAGATTTCTGATTTTTTCTTTTTGTAGTATAAGGTGTTCTTCATAGACAACATCAGAACTATGTGGTTTGGTAACCCTCCTAAAGCATGCTGATTGCAGATAGAATGAACTGAAATACTCCTTTGCATTTAAAGCTGAAACACTTAGTGTGAACAGATGCAGATGACTGTTATCACAATATAGTGAATTGGAATTCAGGGGACTTTGGTTCAAATCTCTTGTTTTTGAGGTTGCCCAGTAACTGTCAATTTAAGATTACCATACACTAGTTATTTTCATAGTTCTGTTTTTTTGTGATATGTCTTAGTCATGTCACAAAAACTATGTCCTAGCAGACATAGTTGTGCTTTTGTTAATGAGCATTACTGAAAAACTTACCCCATAGCTGTCTTAAACAGGGTTCAGCTAATTAAATTTTTAATCTGCATATGTTTTAGTCTAAATCTTTTAGTCTGAATATATATTTTTTCCTCAGTAGTACTTTAAATTCTATACTATTGGCTAGATTCATGATAAAATCATTGAAATTATTAAATGCTTTATCAAAATTACTTAGATTACTTCTCAATAAGCTGATAATGCTACCTCTAAAGAGGACCAAGGATATATAAAAACTACATATACAAATGGATCTCACTTGCACTTAATTGTGACTCTGATTCTAAGAACAATTAGATTTGATGACATATCCCTGTTTAATAATTTGCATTATGAAGAGATCATTGAAATATAAAAAGTGCTATAAAAAGTGGAGTAACAATCAGATGGTGCCTGGCTATTGAAAAGGATAGCATCTGAGATCATTTAAGTGCCTTTTAAAACAAGTAGCCAACTAAGAGAGGTGTCAGCAAAGTCCACATGGAAGGATCACACCAGCTCATGCAAACCTAGGATTATAAATAATGAAATCTAAAAGTACAGAAACAACTAATATTAGGGCTTAAATTCTGAGCACCCAGCTTGCAGAAGGCTATAGATGACAGTAAAAGCCCAAAATCCATTTGCAAAATCCCCTCCATTAAAGCTCTTTTGACCACTGACCAGAGATGTGAATTTACTTGCCCCAGACAGAGTGTATTCAAAAGTGGATGATTGAAGATGCAGTTAGTTCAAAATTTAACATATCATTTATTTTCTTTTTGACCCATTTTAATTTGTTTTCATTTCTATTATCTTCGATTATCTCTTAGATTGTTTTTTCACGTTTAAAAAAAATAATTTTTGTGTTTTTTTATTATTTTCGTTATATGAAATCCAGGATAGTTTATGTATAGAAACAGTAACTAGATTAATAGTTCCTAAGCTTTATGGATGGAGGGGATGAGCATAAAGCTAAGCTAATAATGATGGGTAAAAGAATGAAGAAAATATTATAAAATTAATTGTGATGATGATTGCATATCTTTTTAATATATCCAAATCATTGATTAGCATGGCATTTGAATTATGTGTCCTAAAACATGTTTTATAAATAAGCCTATAGTCACTAAAAGAAAAGAAATAATAAAGATTAGAATAAAAATAAAAGATCTGAAAAACCAGAAAAACAACACAAAGAATAAACAAAAAAATAGTTGGTGTTTTGAAAGGATTAATAAAACAGACAAACTACTGGCAAATGCAGCAAATGACAAGATGGAGAAAGTGCACACGTAGAAAATGAAATGGGTGTCATAATAGCAGAACTAACCAAAATACAATTAGAAAATAACACCATACTATGGAAAATTGTATTTCCCAAAGTTTGAAAGCCTAGAAATAATGGACAAGTCACTCATAAAAAAAAACCACTTACATAAAACTTCATAGACTGATGTAGAAAACCTGAACAAACCCATAACAAAGAAGAAATTGATTAGGTCATTTAAAGGCTACCAACAAGCAAAAATTCCAGCATCCAAAGAATTCCCTAGTGAATAATATCAAACATTGAGAGAAAAGTAGACACCAATTCTACTGAAAATATTCGAGGATATAGAAAAAGTTGTAAAGCTTCTAAATCCATTTTATGAAGTGTGCACAACCTGAATACCAACATAAGTCAAAGACATTACTAAAAAGCATCATTTATGCCTCACAAATATAGATGAAACATTTTCAACAAAATGCTGTCCATTGTAATCTAACTCTGTGTTAGTCTGGGTAGACTAAAGAAACAAATTCATGGACACTCATATGTGTATAAGAAAGAGCTTTATCATACAAATTTCCTCTAGTTCTTGAATGCTCCCTCTGCCTACTGCCCCCCCCCC